>NC_053160.1:48016474-48266474 GCF_016835505.1 Polypterus senegalus | reverse complement strand
TTAACTATATAAAGTCATTCCTGAATATATAAAGTCAAACCTTGATTATATAAAGTCAGTGTCGGAATAAATAAAGTCAAAATTTGAATATATAAAGTTAGCGTCGGTATATAAAGTCAAAACTTGTTTCTGAATATATAAAGTGAAAACTTGAATATATAAAGTCAGCGCTTTATATATTCTGACGCTGACTTTATATATTCAAGTTTTCACTTTATATATTCCAGCGCTGACTTTATATATTCAGAAAAAAGTTTTGACTTTATGTATACCGACGTGTGTGTGTGTGTATATATATTGTCGAGGATGCCAGGGGCCACGACCCGGCTGGGACACCTTGGAGGACCGGAAGTGGGCGTGCACCCATCTGGGATCACGTGGGGGCCGCCTTCCTGGTTGCTTTGGGGCCCACGGGTGCAGGGCATGGAAGCCCCACCCTGTAGGGGCCCGTGGTCACCGCCAGGAGGCGCCCCAATGCCTTGGGAACCCTGGACCCCAGTACTTCCGCAACACCAGGAATCTATGCTTAGAGCTTTTCTATTTGAAGTTAGCTTAGCCTGAAAATAAAGTGCCTTAAGTACCCTTTTAGTTTTGTGTGTATTTGAATCCTGTAATAAGCACCAAGATGCAAAACAGTGACATTACATAGTCCTTCCTTTATTCTGATGTATTTCTTTGTTAAATTCAGGCAGCTCTCCAACCTCCAAGATCTTATGTAGAGCCTCTGTAATAACAATGTGAATACTTCGGTCTCAGTTAATACCTGAAGTTAACTGTTTCTGCTCCTACTTCCCATAGCGATTTGTTCTCTCGCTCTCGCTCTCGCTCTCTCTCTCTCGCTCTCATAAGGACTGTGTTTAAGCAGACATTGTTTAAATTCATTAAACCAAAACTTTTTTTTTTTCTGGAAGCATTTATAACAAAACAAAATATTCCCAAACCTTGTATAGGTTAATGATTGATTTTTATCTTATTTTAATACACTACATAACCTACAGCCTGTTTTGTTTGACTCTCAATTTTTACAGCATTCATAATTAGGAAAGCAAGCATTTATTTAGTTAATTAACTTTGTAATATTAATGAATAAGTTTTATGAAAGAGATGTATGAATATTTTTTAGATGACTAAGATAAAGCAAAGGGAAAATTAAGCAGAGAGCAGTGAATGAATGTGTTAAAGCAGTTGAAAGGTAACTTTAAAAAGTGCTCCTCTGAGAAGCAATAGGAGCTTGTTGGGCAGATAAATTTCATTGGTTTAGCCTGCAGCCTATGAGGAGCCAAGCTGCAGCAGGCTAAGTTTACACTAATAGTGGAATTTTTCCCTTTTGGGGTGAGGAGTGAGAGCACAGAGAGTGTTTTTAGACAGCAGCTTGCTTTCATTACATGAAACCAGAATGCTGGTTGCCAGAAACATCAAGTCAATGCAAAAAAACATACGGTAAGAGTTTTATTTAATCTTTTACTAGATGCAAGTGGTACAAAAAGTGCCATGTTAGAGCTTTTTGTCTCTTTTTCTAATGTATTGAAGAGCTGCAGAGAGAACACTAACATGGACAGCAGAAAAGATAAAATTAACTGAATTACTTTTTAGAAAGTAAACGTCATAATTTGTAAACTAATCTCAAAATTTGATAGTTCACTCTCTTTGTTCATTTTTAGACTTCCTGTCTTGTGAGCTACTGTATATAAGTTGTACAAGAGGTTTTTGTTTTTTTGTCCTTCCACCATAATAGATCTGGAATTAAGGAAATGTTATTACACAAACAACGTCCATTTTTGCTTTAGTGAAGATGGCTGCGTTTTGTTAGTTTTGGTCTGACACGATACAAAGCTATATTTACTCAACTGCATGTTTACCTTTCTTTTTCTCTGGGGGAATCTTTCAGCACATGGTTCAGAGCCACGCACATGGTCACCTGATACAGACTAACTCTTGTGGTGCAGCCCGCTGCTGAAAAGCATATTTTACTTTTTTTTTCTCCTTATTCTTCTTTGATCTGCTTTTCTAAGTATAAATGTTTTGAAATATTGGATATCAAATTTGTATCACAGATTTGCTTTTGAATTCTTAGCATTTTAGTAATAATTTTAAAAGTGGCAAAGGATTTTTTTCTCTGTGTAAGACCTGTTTGCAAATTCTTTTTATATTTAGGATAAAATAAAAGTACATAGTCTGCCTAAATTACTGTTGTCAGTATTAACTGGATTTTGGTGCAAGTCTTTAGGGCCAAGTAGGTCCAATGTACTGGTAACATATTTTCATGGTTAATTTTTCAGTTTTCTCATTCTAAAATTATTGGCAGTACAGAGGCATAGTGGTGAGTGATGCTGTTTTATAGCTCTGGAAGACTGGACCTGGACCTGGACCTTTGCCCAGTTGCTGTATGCTTAGTTTAAATTCTCCTAGTGTCAGCTTGGGTTTTTCTCTTGGATGCCCCATATAAAAGAACATAGGTTTGATAGAGTGGTAATGTCAAACTGTCTGCTTTTCAGTGAGTGTGTATAGGCGTGCTTAGTAATGGTCTGGATTCTACTAAAAGTTTAATATATATTGTGGGGATTTGAATAGGAAAAAGCCAAATTTATTTGGAAAGGAAGGACCACATTTTACCTATACTTGACTGTTTGTTTTTTTTCTTTGTGAACTTTATTAACCCTATCATCATTAAACTTGACCTACGTTTTAAGTAAATGTACTATATGATTTCGTATACAGTGGGACATTGATTATCCACTTGGGACCAAATTTAGTTTGAATAATCAAACATATGTGAGAATGCCCAGTTTATACAAAACAAAGTATAATTAGGCCTACAATTTAAAATATTGTACTCAAGGTTATTACTACTTTATTTTGAAGTATGAAGTATTACGAAGCAGTTTAAGGAATGGTTTATAAATAAACAAAACATTTAGAAAAAATGTGTACAGTTTTTTTTTTTTTTTTTTTTAACTTGACAGATGTTTTGCATTGTTTTAGCTATAAATCACTTTGTTTTTTTAGTTTTACATGAACCAAAAAACACCCAACTAATTGTACACAAAGAAGAGTATAATGAATCTTGGGATGCAGCACGGTGGCGCAGTGGTAGTGCTGTTGCCTCGCAGTAAGGAGACCTGGGTTCGCTCCCGGGTCGTCCCTGTGTGGAGTTTGCATGTTCTCCCTGTGTCTGCGTGGGTTTCCTCTAGGTGCTCCAGTTTCCTCCCACAGTCCAAAGACATGCAGGTTAGGTGCATTGGCGATTCTAAATTGTCCCTAGTGTGTGCTAGGTGTGTGTGTGTGTGTTGTGTGTGTGCGCGTGCCTTGAGGTGGGCTGGGGCCCTGCCTGGAATTTGTTCCTACTTTGCGCTCTGTGTTGGCTGGGATTGACTCCAGCAGACCCCCGTGACCCTGTGTTAGGATATACGGGTTGGACAATGACTGATTGAATCTTGGGAAAGTTTATTTTTAAGTACTTATAAAAACTTGATTTTTTTTCTTTGAGCCACGCTCTTTAGCAGCATTTCACACTATCATTCACAGTTTTGAACCATTGCCACATATTTTAATCTGCAACCTTCTTGATCATGTGCAAAAGCATGGGGATATTTATTCTGATGCATAGCGTTAAATAGGTGGAGGGATAAATAGGGAGAGCATATCTCCGTACATTTCAAAGACACCTTTTCTGGTAGGAGAGATACTAAAGTTATTTGCTGGAATGGTGGTGGTTCAAGTAGGTGATGGTTCTAATGATTGACATTTGGATAATCTACGTTCTTCTGTATTTTTTCCACAATAATAATAGGCAAACTTGCCTGCTTACATTTTTAAACTGTTTTAAGGCTCAGTTAACAGATAACTTCCACTTACTTGATTAGTGCAATGAGACAGGTACCAAAGATCTTTAGAAAGTTAAGTTCCCATATGATTGCCTTGCATTACTCTTAAAATTAATTTGTGCCGTTTGATTTGTAAAACTTGGAAATAGTTAGTTCTTTGAGTAATGCTAGTATTTTCTTTTTCTTTCACAGAAGACAAGAATGATGCAAGCCTAAGTTTAAATGATGACAAGGACTCTTCTGCACCCTATTATCTGGAAACACCATATGGTTACCAACTAGATCTTGACTTTCTCAAATATGTCGATGATATTGAAAGGGGAAATACAATCAAGAAGTTGAATATCCAGAGAAAGCCCAAAGTTGTGAAGCCTGCCACAACACCCAGAAGTGGTGGTGGCCCCACAGTCGAATGGACCTCAACAGAATCATTATCCTCTTCAAACAGTGATGAGTATAAGCAATCACCATTGTTTGTGTCTGCTCGGAGTCAAGCTGCGTGTGCTCAAGTAAGGTCAGCTGCAGTGCAAGAGGTCTCTCCTACCTTTTTGAATGTTCCTGAAGGCAAGCTACTTCCACCCCCGTCCCCAAGATTTCCTAGGCACAACATACAAGTAGAGAAAACACTAATGGAAACAAGAAGACGACTAGAACAAGAGAGGCTGCTTATGCAGCCTCCTGTTAGTGATTTTCGCAGACCTAGGCTTGCCAGTTTTGGGGGAATGGGATCAACCAGTTCTCTTTCCTCCTTTACTGGATCCAGTGGACATATCCAGATTTCCCCTAACTCCCAACAGCAGTTGTACAATGGATATCAGTCCAATGGAGAATATAATCCTTACTTTACCTCCTCTATGGGTAGCTCCATTCGTCATAGTCCAATAAGTTCAGGGGTGGCCACACCTGTTACCAATGTAAGCCCTATGCACTTGCAGCACATTCGTGAGCAAATGGTTGTAGCTCTCAAAAGGCTCAAGGAGTTAGAGGAACAAGTAAAAACAATTCCAATTCTACAAGTTAAGATCTCAGTGTTGCAGGAGGAGAAGAGGCAGCTGATGTCCCAAATGAGAAATCAAAAGCTCTCCAACCTGAACATTGACTATGCTTTTCGAAAGAGATCCTATAGTGCAGGAAATGCTGAACAACTAGACCATATGTCTGAAATCAGGCAGGGAGGAGAATTGCATATAGACTCTGAAGATGAGCTTGAAAACATGGAGCAGAGTTCGCAAAGAATACAAGAGTTTAGACAGCTAACAGCAGAAATGCAAGCTTTGGAGAGGAAAATACAAGACAGCAACTATGAAACTCAGGGTTACAGCACACAAAAAATTGAGCCATGCCGGAAAGCAAAAGAAAGAAAATCAGTTGGTGTAGGTGCTGATGAAAATATGAATGATATTGTGGTTTATTACAAGTCATCACAACAATGTCGAGATATAGCTGTGGGAACAGAGAGAGAAATGAGGAATGTGGCTGTGGGTGTGTCGGAGGCTATGCTGGGAGTGACTACAGAGGCTGAGACTGAAATTGAGCTGCAACATCAAGCCATTGATGCTCTCAAAGACAAAATATATAGACTTGAGGTGCAATTAAAAGAGACCACCCATGAAATGGAAATGAGCAAGTTAAAGTTGGAACTGCATGCGGCTGGAGCTAGAAAAAAGGTTGATAAAGGATCGATGGCTAGACCTTTAGTTCGAACCATTGCAGTGGAAGTGTCAGTTCAAATGCAAAACAAAGCTTGTGGAAACCATTTGGAGTTTGTTGATTCATGTGTGAACCATGATCTGCAGACTACATCCATCGGTGTTAACAGCACACCAATGCTGCAGGATAGTAGAGATGGACCAGAAGTTCCCATGACCAACTGGGTTATACATGAAAATGTCGAGACCAAAGATCAGTCTATTGGTTGTGAGGTTATCATGTCTAATAAGAATGTGGGTGTGGAACTAAATGTTTGTGAAGTTGGAGTCAATACAGATGAAACAATTGCTAGTTCTGGTCTTTGGCAAAGTAAACAAGAACAGGCTAAACAATATAGGTCAGTTGGATGTGGAGACTCTTCTGTGGATGTAACAGTGTGTCCTTTAAAATATTTTGTGTCTCAGGAAGTAAGTACAGATTGCATTGCAAAGGTTGAATCTGCAGTAATGGCTGTTCCACAGACTGTTTCTCATGAGACAAATACCCTAAATGATTCAGTAAGCAAGTTTACCAACACAGACACAGTTGTTTTTGCAGACTCCTGCACAAATACAAATTTGACAGCTAGTGATAAGCAGACAAGTACATTGACCACTGAGACGAGATCAGTGGGTGTTGGAGATGGCAAAATCAAAGATGTTCTTACATCTGCTAAAACTAGATCCATTGCAGTTGGAACTTTAGTTACCACAGAGAATATGTTGGAAAGACCTATTGTAGCAAAGACCAAAGACTTAGGTGTTGGCCTTTTTAACATTAGTGAAAACTGTCTGATTGGCGTGAAAACCCGCAGTATTGCTTGTGGTCCTTCACATGAAGTTGAACTGATGAAAACAAGAAGTATTGGAGTTGGCAATGAATGTGTTGCTGCTTCTGATCAAGCATCACAGACACAGGTTGAAATGGATGCTGGTTTGGATCACTATATTGAACGTGTTCAGAAACTTCTGCAGGAGCAGCAAATGCTTCTGGCTGAGAACTACAGTGAACTTGCAGATGCCTTTGGACAACCAACTACTCAGATTGGTTCTCTTAACACTCAGCTAATGAATACATTGACATCGATAAATTCAGCAATGAAATGTGCAAGTTCTGAAGAACTCAGAAGTATGCCAGAAGGCGACTTCATGACATCTGATGGTTCAAGTAAGATTTTTACTGTTTTGTATTTTTTCAATAAACTGTAATTTCTAAGCCATTCATCTTTGTCACCTTGTATAAATATTGATTTTCTAATTGCATTCTATATGCTACTGTAATTTTCTTATCTGTTTCTGTTACATAATGTTTGAGTAGTGTTGCTATTCATAAACATGTACAAAACTATTAACTATAATAAATGATTAATATAATTTTATGTTGCTACCGCTGTTAGAAGGGATAGATAAGATAAAATACAAATGCTGCTCTTTAGCTTATTCAGCATACTAGTGTTTCTGAAGAAAACCGCTTTTAAAAGTGTTTTTTTTTTTTTTTTTTGAATCAATAAATGTTCTGTAATTAGTTTTGAGATTACTGTTAAATATATTGGCATTACGTGTGATAAAGTAAAATGTATCCAGTGGGAAACATTTTAAAACACATGAAACTTTCTCTGCGGTGGGCTGGTGCCCTGCCCAGGGTTTGTTTCAAGCCTTGCGCCCTGTGTTGGCTGGGATTGGCTCCAGCAGACCCCCGTGACCCTGTAGTTTGGATATAGCGGGTTGGATAATGGATGGATGAAACTTTCTGTTGCTAAAGAGCTTGTGGAATGTCATGTAGACCTGCTTAAAGTCTCTTCTTACAGTAGCCATGTGAACAACATAGGTATGTTGTAGTTGGAGCAGACCAGAAAGTATCAGTGAAGCCACTGGTGTTATTTAATTGGCATTTTTGGGATTCAGTTTTGCAAATGGCCTTGGTAGCCAAAATATGGACAATAACAAAACTTATTTTGCTGTCTTATTTGTCAATTTTGGGCAATAATGTGTAGCTTATATTCTGTATGTCGCCTTGTATATATGTTGTCTAAATGTTTGTTGTTCCAGTCATGTATGCATTCAAATGACAGTTTTACACATAAACAAGTGAAAGTTATTTTGTTTGCTTATGCCTGAACTTTTCAAAAAATTATTTGATTGTTTGAAATTATGGTCAGCCGTTTTATCCTTGTTTTCATCCAGAAAAGCTAAACAGTAGGAAACTATTTTCTAAATTGTATCCTGTGGTATTGGCAGTGAAGTCTATATTATTTAAAACCACGGGTTTAAATGAAGGGTTAGTGCTTTTGGTGGCTTTATTAAATAAGTATACAGTATATAGGGGGACCACTGTCACATAGATACAAGTGCTTAAATGTTGTTTTAGTGACTTTTGTTAGAAAAGACAAAAATAAAACAATATTATAACAGGCTATCAAAGACAAGATTATCTGAATAAAAACAAAAACATGTAACTTTGTTGCTTCCAAACCAGCAGTCAGGCTAAGTGCCTAAACATGTAGCAGTCTCAGATGCATTATTTACATTATGAATTTGAACTTGCAGCTAACAATTTCAAGTTTAGATTTTAGTTTAAAGTTTTAAAAGTTAGCAACATAATGCCAACTACTAACTTAATTTGTGATCCAATGTAAGGAGCTGCATACTAATTTTATGAATAGGCATTTCTTTAAGCAGTTTTGCTTTGCTATAAATTTATTCTCAAGGAAATGCTGCATGCTAAATTTAAAATAAGTGTCTGATAGGGTAGGTGAAGAAGTTCTGCTCTAACTTAAAAAAGGTAAATCCTGAAGGGAAATCAGTACTTTTCAAATTTTTTTTTAGGTGTCATGACCCTGAAGTTATATTCTATATAAAAGAAATCCCTGTAAAAATGATAAATAAAAAAGAACAAAATAAAATAAATAAGTGAGCAATCTGCAAAGAAAACACCATAGTCTTCTAAATCTATAATTCAGGGAAAATTTGTATACGGTTTTTTAAGATGAGGCTAAAATTTAAAAGGAAGAAGAAAGTGATGCAGATGATATTAATGTTTTTACTTTTTTCATGAGAATGTTTAGATTATTATGAATATTTCATTTCTAGGAAAAAAAGATTTAGAATTAAGTATTGAATCAATCGAAGAGTCATATACTCCATTATTTTTCTTCAACTCCCTCAATTCAAATTTAGCAATCTGAAAGAAAAAAATGTTTCAAGAAGTCCAGCAGCTACAGGGACTTTTGAATAGAATCTTAGGCTGTGTCCATCTCATCTGTGTAATGTTGTGTGTTGTCACTCCATCGTATGGAGTCGGTCCCACAAAACTGTCCTTTCTAAGCAACTCCACAAAAATGTATGTTGGTTGGCAACATTTTACATTCCCCACACCAGGTATGGTATACGCTGATTTTCTTTGAAGGATTTTTAGCCCAGTATTTTTTCACACATTTTTCAACATGTCACTGGTTCTTTTCTCTTTCACAGTTTCTGTAGCGTCTATAATTTTGTATTCTCTTCCTAATATTTTCATGTGCCTTTATTCTTGTTAGGTGTTCTCTGAAATATTTGCTCTTACTTGAGAGTAATAGGAAGATAACATTTTATTCCCAGTTTGTGTCATCTTATGTATGAAGTGGCAACAATTGATTATATGGTTAAAAAGGTTTCATCATTACAAACTAGTACAATGGCTGCTTTGATCAATTGATATCTCCTAATTTTATTTCATAATTTGGTTACTGAGCATTTTACATAGCATTTTTAAAAGTGTTATTGCTTTCTTTTAAAGGATCCTGTAATTGTGTGCCTCATAAACCCAACTATAAGAAGTAAAGTTTGATTGATTAATTTGTTCAATAACATTTCTTCATGACCAGGCAATGTTACTAATACTTGGCATTCAAGTGTGGATGCCATTCTTATTACATTAACAAAACTGCTGTTTAAACAGACTACAGTCAAATGCAAAATATCACTGTAAGGAAAGACAACTGCTGCTGACTACTAAGCAGTTTACTTCTAAACTGTTAGCTGTAAATACTGTATAAACTAATATGTTATAATAAAATCAAATTCTTTTATCAAATCTTTTAATGCTTATAAAGCTTAAATAGTACTTGAGGTGTTATGAATAACTGTTCCTGATCATATTGCTTTTAATGCATTTATTATACTTTTATTTTGTCCATAATGATTTAATAATTATGTAATTTATTGTATAAGATTATTAATTTGATCAAAGATTGATTTGAACCAACATTCATGTAATTCAATATGATAAAATATTATACAATAATCTGCCAGTGACCTTAATGAAATAAATAAACAACAAACACACACACACTTATATGTGGATATGTTTTTAGGAGTTAGAAGTGTTAAGTCAGGACAGAAATTCAACTCCGTTCAGTTATGTTCCATTCTTGCCACTGCTAAAATGCAAATTGGTGTTGGTGGTCAAAAATAATTGTTTTTGTTAGTGTTATGCTGAAATAAATGAAAATAACAAAAAAAAAAACAAAAACTGATCACTGGGACAGAGCTTTGGTCATGCACAGATTTGGTCAATTTTTTCCAGGTTTAATTTATCCTAGTAGCAATCACTACCTACAAAAAAATCTAGCTATACACCAGTATCCACCAAATACAAGTGAATTATGGTAAAAGGTAGTAAAAAAAAATCACACTTATAAATTTAACATCATATTAATTCAAAAAGTTGCTGGGAGTGACTAAGTTGTAAATTAACACTGTGCTTTGAAGAAATTCTTTAAGTGTTTTAAAATATTAAAAGTATGCGTGTTATGCTCAGTGAATTTTCTCAACCAATGTACGTTAGTGGTGTATATGCTGTCTGTGTTTTTTATTTTATAATGTGTACGTTGTGCCATATACAGTGGGTTGAGAAAGTATTCAGACCTCTTCATTTTTTGCACACTTTATTGTGTTGTAGACTTAATTTGAAATGGATAAATTTGCCATTTTTGCCCATCAGTCCTTTATTTGAGGACGCTTTGTCAGCAATTACAGCTTTGAGTCTTCTTGGGCAAGTCTCTACAAGCTTTGCACACCTGGCAGTTTATCCCATTTTTCTTGCAGATCCTGTCAAGCTCAGTTAGTCTTCATGTCTCTCCACAGATGTTCTATGGGGTTTAAGTTTAGGCTTTGACTGGGCTATTCAAGGACGGTCAGAGACTTGTACAGAAGCCACTCTAGGGTTGTCTCGGCTGAATGTCTCAGATCTTTGTCACGGTGAAAGGTGAACCTTCACCCCAGTCTTCAGATCAGGCTTTCTACAATGACCTTGCTATATTTGGGTGCATTCATTCTTTCCTCAATTCTGACCAGTCTCCCTTTCCCTGCAGTTGAGAAGCATCCCCATAACATGATGCTGCCACCACCATTTTTCACCATTCATATGGCATTATGCAGATGTTGAGCAGTGCCTTGTCTTCATCAGAGTTGCTTGGAATTCTGCCAGACAGCCAACTCTAGGAGTCCTGGTAGTTCTAGGATTCTTCCATTTTACAATTAATGAGATCACTGTACTCCTGGGAATACTCAAAGCTTAAGAAATGGTTTTATACCCTTTCCCTGATCCATGCCTCACAACAGTTTTATCTCAGAGGTCTACAGGGAGTTCCTGGGATTTCATGGCTTGCCTTTTTTATATGCACCGCATGTCTTTCTAAGCTATGTCTAATGGAATCAGTTTGTCGCAGGTGGACTTCAGTCAAGTTCTAGATGCATCACAGGGCTAATTAAAGCAAATGGGATGCTCCTGACCACGTTTTTCAGAGCCACAGAAAGGGCCTGAATACTTCTATATGAGACAGATTTTGGTTTTTAATTGTCACTTTGTCATTATGGGTTATTTATTATAAATTAATGGACAAAAATTGTCAATTATCTATTTAGAATTAAATATACAGCAAGTATACAGAAAGTGAAAGGGTCTGAATACTTTCTAAATCCACTGTATAAAATGGGTTAGTGAAGAGCTCAACATTTTTGTAATTATTTTAGCAAAGCTGAATGTAGTTTTTCCAAGTTCAAAACCCATAGTCTCCTGCAGACCTGAGAATGCTAAATGGTTTGCTCCCCCCAATTTATTATTTTTTTTTTTTTTGTAACACAATTTTATAGAGATTTTATTTTCATTAAATTACATGCAACACATCTCCTCAACATTCAAATATACCATTTGAACCTCCATTTTTATTATTTATTTGTTGCAAATTCTGTTCTAAAAACTGTCACCTTTTGGTGTCATTCTCAGCAGTGAGCTTTTAAGTTCTTGCATTTATTTTTATTGTCCCTTTTAATTCTTTCTTATAATATCTCACTAGGATTACCTTTAAGATTAAAATAAATTTTATCTAAAAAAAAAAAGTCTTCACCATGCATAACACATTTAATAAACAAACCCAATTCTCAATTCACACTTTATTCTTTTAAATTTTGTTGCCTAAAGAAAAAATAAACTGGTTGAGTAGATTTTTAATATTTCACTTTGTTGCTGTTTTTGGTGGTTCTTCAATAGAGTTCATTATTTTAAGAACATTCAACTTTTGTGAAAAATGTACACAAACCTGCTTTGTTCTATTTGTTTACAGGTTTTGGTCAGTCTTTAATTGGCAACACCACAGTTCCTTCTACAACCAATCCAATACAGTCTTTTGACTTTAATCATAATGGAGAAGTCCTACAACTGGACCAAAAAACATCTGTCACCCAGCTGAGTGAATTCAGCACAGAGTCTACAAATAAATCCATTCCAGAAAGTGCTTCATCTCAACTGATTTTTATGGCATCTGCTTTGCATGGTAACCTTTTTATTTGTAAATTAGTGTTTGCTTTGAACAGTTAGTTTCATTCGTTAGGTAAGGTGTAATTTATATGTGTCTATTGTAATGTCTCTACTTTTTCTAAAATGTTATCTGGTCATTGTTAATGTGTGCACTCTGTGTGTGTGTGTCTATAAAATATACAAGAAGTTACTGTTTAATCATTTTGAAAAGTATACAGAAGGTATAATAGTTGATGTAGCTACACACAAATATACTTTATTTTATTTAGTGTATTTCAGTATTGGATGCCATTAACATTTTTTAACATATGCTTAGATTGTGGAAAATAGATGTCTAAGTTAAGTGAGTTATTCAAGGCACACTGGGAATCATTTGTGAGGTCTTAACTACCAAGCTCTTTGTTTTCAGTAAAAGCTCCTAGCCATGGCTATTTTGCACTTCTTATAAAAAGATTTCTTTTTGTCTTTACTGATCTGTCTACTCAGACACTACTTAGCAAACCTAAAATGTATTTACGAAAGAATTCAGTTTAAGCTGGTGAGTAAAAAGCAACCATTTACGCAGGAATGATATGCCTGTGCCAACTCAAAGACTTTAATTACAGTACAAACAAACACACACGGGAAATGTGGCCACTGTCACTTCCTTTATGCCTTTGTTTTATTTTAGGAAGCAACATACCAACTGTACAAAGAAGTATTATAAGACTTATTCATACGCATAGAAAAATAAGAATGTTTTCTATTCCCTACCATTTTCAGAGATTTAATTAAAACCAATCGTGTTGGATTAAGGGCAGCCATTCAGTGCCTTAAAATTCGCAGTACTGAGCATTAAGCCTGAGCAGTATTTTGTTGTCTGGGTATTTCAGCTGCTGCAAAACTCCCTTCTCCCCTATATCAGTTTCTGTAACTGTTTAATATTGCTTTGTGCAAGGCATAAGCATATATTTTCTTTCTATTTATTTTCAAAATAAAATTTAAGAGTACCTTGCATGAAATTAGAATGAACATCAGATGTTTACTCTATTTCCTCATATAAACTTAGTTAAAAATTGTGCAATAGCTGTTTTATATTGTAATAAATTCACAGAACAATTAACAATAAAAGGAACCAGCTGGTTGTCATATGGAGCCATTAAAAAAATGCATTAAACAACATGCACAATTGTGGTTATAGATTACTGTAACCAGTGGTTAGTTTTCTCCTGAATAATGCAGAAACTATCCCTTGAAAATGTTTACAGTGAATAAACTGCAGTGTTAAACTTTGTTTAGTAGTTAATATTTAAAGATAAGGAAATTGGTTCAGAGAGTTTAAAACAGACTCGGTATAAAAGTTTATGTAAAGGATCGGACAACAATATTCAAAGAAATGCAGGATACAACTCAAATAAATCAAAAATAAAATCAGTAATAGAATAAACATTGCTTGTCTCAATGCTAAAAGAATCGAAACAAATTAGTTGTACAATCGCCCCTCCACATTCGTGAAATGTAGAAGCTCATGGTTTTGGTTATTCACCAGTTGGCCATGAACAGCTAAATAGTAATATTTTTGGAGCCTACTGAAAGCTCGCAGCAACTTGCAGACAATGTGAAACATTACTGAAAATAATTTGTATTACATAAATTTATGTAATATACATATTATTTATGCATCATGCTTTATACGGATTTGTTTTAAGGTTAAGTAAAAAATAAGTCACAAGTCCTTTTTACAGTATTCAGTGTTTTCCCTAGCGTCGCGCTCCACCCGGCTAATTTTGTTGAGCGTCCGGCTGTCATCTCGCATGACATTGTGAGATGACAGCTGCAGATCTACAGGCACAGGCAGATCTAATGATCTGCTGAGATGGCAAGGGACGAGCGGGCAAATATTTTAGAAGCAGGGTCGCAAGTTGCGAGGGGAGAGGCGCGGGACAGGATGTTGCCGATCATTCGATGCTAAAGTAAATAGCAGGGACAAGGCACAAGCAAAAAGTATGGGGAGGTGGGCTTTCGAGAGGGGGGTGTACATGATTATAGCGGGGCGGAGCAGCTTAATACAGTAGCAAAGCGTATGGAGAGGTGGGCGGGCGAGAGGGGGCTGTACATGCTAATAGCGGGAGCAGAGCGTCAGTTCACAATCAAAAAGGATGTGGAGGAGGGCAGTTGAGAGGAGGACTGATTAAAATAAAAAAAATAAAAAATAAACAAACAATGGTTTAAACATTTTAATTGGCTAATGGTGCTCATTGTGCATGAAATATTCAAAACAACCCCCCTTTAAAGATAAAACAATTGGACTCTTGGTCAACTGCCACTGTGTAAACCACCGATTGGCCCTTGCAAGTGCCCAAGCAGCAGCTGCTGTACCTTATTTAACAAAACTGAATGACATCTCAAGGCAGCTGTTCTGTTTCTTCCAAAATTCTTTAGTTAGGATGGATGGTTTAACGGAAATTCAAAATATTCTGAACATTCCCCAGATTAAGTTGAAAATGGCCAGTGACATTAGATGGCTACTCATGACTTTGCAGTACAGTTACTACGACAGTGTATGATGAGTGATATCCTTGGAGGACCCAGATCCTGGGGACTTTGATTATGGGAAAGCTGCAGACAACTGGGCCTTTAGGAAGAAAAGAAGAATAAATATTTAACTGTAGATGCCTTCTGTATATGCAAGTTGGCTTTGAAGAATATTTTTTAATTTTTCTTCATTAGGATTCCCATACTTTTTTTCATTGTTTTCACTTTTTTTCCCCGACAGCAACAATACTTGTGCCTCTTGGTTTATGTCATAACAATTGTTATTTAAAATTTTTGTTAGGGTTGCAGGATCCTGAATTGGATACTTCTTAAATGTAATAAAAATATTCTGGCACAAGTGTCAAACCTTAAAAATGGAAGTCATATTGAGCATTGGAAAATAATTAATGATAATTAACTAATAAAAAAAGTGCACATTTAATTTTCCCCAACACCAGATTTCCCTGTCCCACCAGCTGGAAAAAATATCTGGGGCGAACACTGGTATTGAAAAGAAATGTATGCATTTTTGGTAAATAATAGAATCAAATTCACATCCTTGGGAGCACTCGTGTAGCATAAAATTGCAAATTTGTTAAAAATCCAAACCTGAAATTTCCCATTCATATTAGTATTCAGAGCCATAATTCAGTGCAGTTTACTTGGCAACAGTTATAACTTCAGGTCTTTTTGAGAAAGCCTGTACAAGTTGTGCATACCTGGATTTGGGCAGTTTATCCCATTCTTCCTGACAGGTCCTCGCAAGGTCTTTTAGACTTGCAGGGGAATTGCCTGTAAACTATTTTCAGGTATCTCCATGGATGTTCTGAGAGGTTTAAGTCTGGGCTTTGGCTGTACACTTATAGAGATGATGTGCTGAAAGGTGAATCCATTGCCCCCGTCTGAGGTTGCATGCAGTCTGGAGCAGGTGTCTTTCAAGGACCTCTCTGCATTTGGCTGCATTGATCCTTCCCACAGTCCTGATCAGTCTTCCTATCCCTGCCACTGAGAAGCACTCCCATAGCATAATGCTGCCACCACCATCATTCACCAAGGGAATGGTTTCAGGCAGGTGATGAACAGTCCCTGGTGTTTGACATAGTGCTTGGAGTTCTGCACAGCCTCATTTTTGTCTCATCATATCAGTGGATCTTTTTCCAGAGTCCTTTAAATGCCATTTGACAAAATCCAATTGGGTATTTTGTCACTTTGTGTTTTTTTATTTAAAAAAAAGTCTTGGTGCTTTTAGAAAATCTGGTTTTATTAGACTATTCCATGACCCCACACAGGCCTACTTACAGTAATCGAAGTATAGGTCAATGCATTTTTTTGGTAAACCAGCCCTCAGTAGCTTTATATGACATAACACACACAAAATGTGTATCATGTGAACAGTAAAATCTTACATGCAAACAGACCAAAAGATGTAGTGATAAGTAATGTCAAAAATGAGTAAGAGAAAGCCAAAGACTGGGCACATTCTGAAGGTACACCTGTCAATGCATTACAAGGCTTCTTCAACAGCGTAAACTCAAACTGAATTTGTCTAAACAGCTAAAACTGTCCATTTCATATCCCTGGGTTCAGAAGGGGTGTTGCTATCTAGCTAACTTTTCCACATCTCTATGAAGACCAGAATTAATATTTCATTCTTTTATGCAGTCCTATTGCGATGAATAATTGGCCAAGAACCACATCAAGCTCGATAAATATGTACCTAGTCCTGCTATAGTTTCATTTATCTGTGATGTACACCTCTACATTATTTGAGATCATTCTAGAAAAGTTGGAATGCTTGTGTTTAGAGCAAAAAAGCAACCATTATTTTACAAACTGACTTTCTTTAGTAAACACCATCCAAAGACCGAAATATACACACATAACACAACAGTTTACACATTTTTATGTGACGTTTTTAGTTTAGAGTCGAGTTCTTTATCCACTATTTCTTAATTCCTTATCAGTATGTCTTTTTGCTGTCCTTTTCCAGATTGAAACAGGCACAGAATAAAATCAGTTCAATAATATTTAAATTGTCAATAGAATGAATTACATTGATATATAATTACTATGATGACAATATGATGTATTAACTCTTAGTACTCAAATATATTTTGTGAAAATGTTACAGTTAGATTAAAAAACATACACTAACTTGGTTATAAAATTAAAACATGTATTATCCAGGGCAGGGGTGAGCAAAGTCATTCCTGGAGGGCCTCAGTGGTTTTTGTTCCAACCCAGTTGCTTAATTAGAAAACAATCCTTGCCAATAATTACATTTCATGGCTTGTTAGTGCTTTAACTCTGCTATGTCAAGTCATTCTCATATCCTAGATTTTTTTTCCATTTTAAGGATATCATCCAAATACTTTGAAGTGTAAAACAGATGAGTAATTCTCAATCCTTCACTTTTTTTTGTCTTCTCTTTCCTTCCAAGTATTTAATTAAACCAAATAGTGCACGATAAATACACACAGGTATAAAGGGGAACAAGCAAAATTGATAACTGCTGGTTTCTTTTGTCATTTGCATCTTATTGTAAATAAGGAGCAATTAAAAATCAAGAATGCTGCTATTTAAGACTTAAATAAGCAATAAGGGTTCAAAATCTTAATGAGAAAGATAACTAAAATGAAGCAGAAGTGTTTCTAGAGCAATAAGTGCTTCTTAGTAAGCAATTGGGTTGGAACAAAAACCTGCAGCCACTGCAGCTCTCTAGGAATTACTTTGCCCACCCCTGATCTAGGGTAATGTATACACTTTTTTTAGATGTCAAAATATTCTTAAAACATTTACATACTTGATGGAGGATAAAATGAATGAAGACAATGCATGATAGCCATGCGAAGTCTGCATTTTCATCCACTTTAATAAATCAAAATAAACTTAGCAAGTTTATTGCATGCTTTTTTTCAGAGAGAAACACAAGGGCTGATGTTCTTTCAATTTTTAGAGCTTGAAGAATCAGTGAGACCTGTTACTCTGGAGTACAGTCACATATTCATTTTCTCCCCAATACATTTTGATGCACTATTTCTGTAGCTGTAGTAAAACTGTACAGTCATCCACTCCTTCTTTAATTATATAACATAAATATATAAAACAGTTATATAACGTAAATAACTAATGGACCAGGGTGGGCGAATACATGAACTTGGCCTTTGAACTGATGTCTCATCCCCAATTTTAAATACTCTGTATGTGTGTTGTGGATTTTTAAATCAACTTGTACAATGGACAAGAAAAACATTCATAAGCAAAAGATCTATTAAGAAGGGCTGTACCATGTCACCTCAGTTAATTTTTGGATGAGTAACACAGTTAAGCAGTAATATGTAGTTATGGTTTAACAAGCAATTTGACTGAAGGTGTAAATAAGACCATTTGTTTCAAATGAAGATTTATAAATAGGTGTGCAACATTCCTCATACATGGCTTTATTGCAGCTACAGTCCTTTAAGTCCCAAACAGTGATTTTTCTCCTGCTAGCATAAAAAGTCTTATGAGAGTTAGTAGTCAGTTGAGTAGCATTATTATTTTTATGATTATTACACACTGTTTTAACAATTTTTTAATTCACCTTTTTTTTTCATTGTGTGTACAGTGGAACCTCGGTTTACGAGTGTTTTGCAAGACGAGCAAAAAATTTTAATAAATTTTGACTTGATAAACGAGCGACGTCTTGCAATACGAGTAGTATGGATACACTTTGTCTGCTGAGCGTCATGTGATCACAACTGAGCTGATGGTGGTTCGTTCTCTCTCTCTCTCTCCTTATCTCGCTCGCTCATCGCGTCTTTTTCTCTCTCTCCTTATCTCGCTCGCTCGCCCAGTGCGTCTTTTTCTCTCTCTCCTTATCTCGCTCGCCCAGCGCCTCTCTCTGTTTACTACAGCATTGTGACTGTGTGTGTGTGTGCGCGCTGTGAAGTGCGAGTCCTCATCTTGCTCCCCAAAACACGAAGCTGAGTCTTGGTACTTTAACACCAGCTGAATAAACGCCAGTTTATTCAGTTTGAAACAGCAACAGCGCTGTTATTTATTGCAGCGGGATCTTTATAATGTTCCTTGATCTTTTTGGATGCGCTTATACGGCGAACTGCTACAGCGCCGGAGACTGCGATTGCTTTGGGACACTCTTCAGCGTGTCGTCCCGTTGGGTGGAATTCCACATGAGTTTAGAAACTCACACCAGCCATGATTCTTTTTAAAGGTAAATTGCAGGTTAATTTGTATTATGTATTTTACTTTATATTTTGTATTAATCCTTTTTATATGAATAGTTTTGGGTTGTGGAACGAATCATCTGAATTTCTATTATTTCTTATGGGGAAATTCGCTTTGATATACGAGTGTTTTGGATTGCGAGCATGTTTCCGGAACGAATTATGCTCGCAAACCTAGGTTCCACTGTATTTCTTTTTTATCCTATACTAGTAGAAGCACCTGGCATTGCCCGGGAATCTATAACCGGTGAATTTCTCAAATGAAAGAAACAGAACATAGAAATAGAACAAACATTTTTCTGATTGACATTTTATTGTAAGTTCCTGTACTCTGGATTCTGTGTGGTGTGGCGTTTGAGACTGTTTGTATGAAAATGTGCTATATAAATAAAAGTTTTTATTGTTGTTGTTGAGACGAGCTTGAAATAGACTTTGTTGTGGCATCTGAAGTGGACCTTCCAATTCTACGTCTTTTTTCTGGAGGGTATATTAGCGAAAAGCAGGACAATTATAATTTGTTACATGGTATTACGTACAGAATAAGCTCCACAGTGAGATGAATTTACGTTATTTACAATACGTTGGAAAGTGAACAAATAGTAGCTGTCCATCATAAAAAGCAACACTGAAATTGTACTGTCATTCGGAAAGGGAGCAAATAGCACTACAAATACGGAAAGCTAGTGAGAAAGAGTAGCACTGAAACCGTACTGGGAAAAATAGCAGGGAGGGGTGCTCTGTTTTTAAGGAGCATCTGTGTTGAACCGTGATGCTATCTAATGGACGTTGGCGATGGTAACTAAAGAGAGAAGTGACATACAACCAGCGGTGCGTTTGGGGAAAATGATGGGGGAAGGATGGTGTCTTTTTAAGGCAAGTCTCTGTTCAAACGTAATTGCATATAATGGACATTGGCGAATGAAATACAGTAGAGTCGCGGTTCAGGGTTCGCGGACTCAGTCGTTCGCAGATTTTTTTCTTAGAACATAAATATGAATTGTTAGCGGAAAGCGCAAATATCCTCCACAATTTTTTATGGCTTTTTCCATGGCAATACTGTGCTGTAGAGAGAACAGGAAGCAACCACTGAGGGAAATGCGGGATAGGATGGTAATAGTAGCCAATCCGAGAGTGTTATTCATTTCTCCTTGCTGCTGATTGACTGCTGCCATGTGATGCGTCTCCTGGTGAGTGGGTTTACCATAGACATATATAGATAGACGCCGCATTCACTGTGTTGCCCAGTGAACACAATACATCAGCGTGTCCGCCCTATTGTGAGTGGCAAAAGTGCCATTTAAACTAATACAGGTAGACATGGAAACCGGGTTTTCTGATGAAAAAACAATAACATTTAAAACAGTATCGTTCAAATACAACAGATTTTGGCAAATCGTTTACATGCAATTATCTATATCCATTTATACACTAATAATAGCTATTATTAAATAATAAAAATAATTATTATTATTCAATAATTCCTCCCATATAAGTAACATTTCTCGGACTGCCTTCGTCCATCTCCGAAACATTTCTAGACGTCCTGTTCTTACGCAACACAGTATTGAAATATTGGTTAATTTCCTAGTCACCTCACGTATAGATTACTGTAATGGTATTCTATCTGGCATCCCACAAAAACTTATCCATTGCTTACAACTTCTTCAAGATTCTGCTGCCAGGATAATAACCTGCTGTTCTAAATCCACTGAACATATTACACCTATTCTCTCTCAACTTCACTGGGTCACTGTAAACTACAGAATACGATACAAAATACTGCTCTGAACATTTTAAAGCTCTCCACAACCTCAATGATCTCCTACAGACTTGCACTCCTCTCGCTCACTCAGATCCTCATCTGCAGCTGTACTTTCTGTACCACACATCAGACACAGTGCTCTGGGAGCTCGAGCATCTCTCATAGTGCTCCTCAACTTGGGAATTATCTTCCCTCTCATATATGTCAGCTCGATTCAATAACACATTTTAAAACTGCCATCAAAACTTATCTTTTCAAACTGGCATACCATTTTGTTTGATAATTATTGCTTTTTGATTTATCATTGTCTTGTTTTAATTTTACTAATGTTGTTTGATTTTATTGTAAGGTGACCTTGGGTGCTAAGATTATAAAACAGGATTTTCTAATGGCCAAATACAACCAAAACAATTGTTCAAACTTACCTATGAAATGTAATCCCATGGGATCTGATTTGGAGCATACAGTGGTTTGTACAATCCCAAGCAGCACATTATTCATTACTTCACTCCACAGCAGTGCCACTCGTAATATGGTGGCGACATTGACGTACAATGCTGTTGGTCATGCGGTGTCTAGTAATTCTATGTCTATGGGGTTTACCACCGCTGAGGGAAATGTGGTTTGGGATGGTGACAGTAGCCAATCCGAGAGCGTTATTCATTTCTCCTTGCTGATGATTGACTGCTGCTTTGTGACGCATCTCCAGCTGAGTGTTCTCGTGTTTTCCATTTTGTTATTGTTTTGTTATTTATAAACGCACACAGTGTCAGTGAATCGCCGTGCACCTTCTAAGGAACTGAGCCTAAGCACCAGAAGAAGTTCAGAACACTCCAGGAGAAGGTTGAACTACTGGATTTGCTCCGGGAACTGAAAAGTTATGCCGCAGTAGCACGCCCCTATGGCATTAATGAAAGCAACATATGCTACATAAAGAAGAACAAAGCAGCGATCTGGAGTACCGTATCTGTACGTTTCTGTGATAGTGCCAAAAAGGTAACGACCGTAAGGAATAAAAATATCGTCAGGATGGAATCTGCCTTGGCACTGTGGATCCCCGACTGCAGGAAGAACATCCCATTGGACGGTAACAACATCTGTGAGAAAGCACGGAAATTGTACCAATAGTTCGCTACAGGAGACAATGTAGCAACTTCCTATCACAATGTTCCTGAAACCTATAAAGAAAAGCCAGCACGAAACCCCAGCAGAAGACCACCCGTACAAAGATACGACTCCTCCTGAAGCGTCTGAAGAAGAGGTGCCACCCGAGGAGTTTTATATCCTGTGCATCGTACTGTACAGCTACTTTATCATCCATCATCATCATCATCAATATCATTCATCATTGGTGAATACCCATACATTTTACTGTATTTTAATTAAATGAAATTATTATGTATTTACTCTACTTATAACAAAGAAAACTACAGCGCATATCAAAGAAAATGTGCATGCATGAATTACAGTATGTAGAGCGGTAACATTGGTATTTTACATTCTTCACCGCGGGAGACATAACTGTACAGTACTGTACAGTATATGGGTGTACCTTTACATTCTGTTTATAGGTAATGTATTAAGGTAATTTTTTAGGTAATGTATTAAGCTGAGTTTGCAATGAAATTAAAGTGCTTTGGGGCATACTGTATTTAGGGTTTAAACTATAAAAATTGGCATTTAAAAGGCATTTTTTAACCTCATTCAGAAGTCGCGGATTTTCACAATTCATGGGTGCTCTAGGAACATAACCTCCATGAATTTTGGGGGTGTACTGTACAGCACTATCAGTGCGTGTGGGAGTGTAACGTGCGGAAGCGCGGGTGTGTCAGCTGATCACGCTACTTTGGTCGTTCACGTTTTATATCCATACAGCAGTTGCTCTTCACCCGATCAAAGCAGTTGGCCTTAACATACTTCGACACTTCCGCCATCTGTTGGCAATCTAAAGAAACATGGGTAAAGAGCGACGCGCAGAGACCAAAGCTGCGGTGAACGTCTGTTGGAACGTGCAGCCATCTTGTCGATGATAAATACGGGGACATGTGCTGAAGGTTGTGCATACACATCGACTGTGCTTTATATATTAGACTAGCAAAATACCTGCACTTCACAGTGGCGAAGTACTGCCTTAAAATTTTTATTAAGAAGAAAATTAAACCTTTTTAAACTGAGGGAAAATATACCAATAATTATTCGTTAAAGATCTCTTTGTATACCACATTGTCAGTTCGGCCCTCCGGTTGTAATATGACCAAGCTGTGCCCTGAGCTTACTCTTGAGTATGCAATGTACAGTTGGCCATGTGAAAAGTAATCTTGTCTCAAATCTCACAGCTTGGATTGCTGCTGTCATAATCGTTTTTGAGTTTCATGGTTTCTTTCAATTACGTTAGTATTTGCTGGACTTGTTGTGTTGAAATGACATTCGACATCTGTCAAACGTTGTAAGCATACAACCGGTTTCATTGATAACTTCGCATCCAGCTTTTGAGAGTTTAAACATTCATAAACATCAAAGTGTCCACTATTGAAATCATCACCTGTGAATCTATGATGGTTAAGAGGCATTGGCGGTTGTCCAAAGGTGTAAAATATTTGGCCATTTTGGTACACTTGAAAGTGACAACAAAACAATTCAGCGGCAGCCATCAACTCACATGCAGAACCATAGGTGAAGGGCTTAAGCATTTCACTCTTATAGTGCTTTTGTGTAGTATAATTATCTCCTGTACCATCATCAGTCCACACCTTGAACCTGTCCCAGTCATTCAATACATAAGACAGAAATTATATCAAGAGTGAGCCTGATATGGCCGTGCAATATGTAACACAGAGAATGGAAAAGGTAGGTGCCATCTCCGGGCATGGAAACCACTTGGTAAGTGACAGTTCTTTGATCGATGGTGATCACCTCGATAGACATGTTAATGGGGGTACAGTTGGAATGATAAAGGAAATGGGTACCTGAACAATGTAAAGTAAGTCTAAAATACCTACACAATAACTATAATTGTAATAAATGAACAATAAAACCGCGGAGAAGCCGTGGATTAAATAAAAAGTGAAGATGGGACCACAAATAAGAAAGTTCAACATGGCGAACGTTGTCGACCGTTATGACTGTTATGTGTAAAATTTCGAAATGAAACTTGCTTAACTTTTGTAAGTAAGCTGTAAGGAATCAGCCTGCTAAATTTCAGCCTTCTACCTACACGGGAAGTTGGAGAATTAGTGATGAGTGAGTGAGTCAGTCAGTGAGGGCTTTGCCTTTTATTAGTATAGATATGGTGTAATTTGTTTCTTTTATTTATTGAGCTGATGTGTTTTTTTTTATTATTATTTCTTCCTTCACATTCCCAGTCTCAAAACCTTACAGATGTAATGAAGCATCCCCCCCCCCCTTTTTTTTATACATTAGAATGAATAGATTTACTCTGGCTTGGGGTAGATAGTTCAGTTATTAAGATGTAATGGACTAATCAACAAACAAAAAGATGTGCCTATTACATATTTTTGAACAAAACAACCCATTAAATTAGCAAAGGGTAGAAAAATCTCTAAAAGTTAAATAAATAACATATGTTACATTTAGTATCTGATTGTTTTTTTCTTTTTTTTTTTTCTTTTATGTAAGTTATTGATGGAATTTTTGATCTTTTTATATTATACACAGCATGCTATCAATTATACAAATGTATCAGTTAATAATAATAATATATAGTATTATATATTATTCTGTTTTAGTTTAGTGGTTAAGGCTCTTTGATCCACAGTGTTGCTGGTTCAGTTCCATCGTGTGCCTTACAATTTGACCCTGAGCAAACCACTTAACATGCTGCTGGTGTAACTGGGGGAAAAAATGCATAAACAGTTGTAACCTATCCTAATCTTGTAAACTGCATTTTCAACAGATAAAGGCATTGGTCAAATATACAGTCATACTACATTTCACAGACATATTAGGAAAATAGAAAGCACTTCAGTAATGGAATATTTCAAAATTGCAGGACAGCCTTGTAGTCCCAATACACTGAAGTCCATCATGAAGAAGAAAGACGGAAGACAAGGTTCAAGTAGCACCAAGAAGAACTTGCAATTTGTGGGTGTAAATGGAGGGTAAGTGCAAACGACTTTAAAAGTCTTGTCAGTATGCAATGAATTAATGTTTGTTTTGTGATATATTAAGCAGAAAGACTTTTTTGCATGTTTTACTATTGTGATTACAGAAGCTGTATATTTTGAAGCCTTTTAGAGGAGAATAGAAGAATGTTGTGTTCCATGTACAACACCTGTAGTCTGTCTTCTGTTATCTCATCTGGGGTTTAGTTTTGCAGGTCAAATAAAGCTAATGAGCAAAATGTAGATTACTACAACTACAGTGTGTACATGTTTTATAACTCCAGTACTGAATGTACTGTGTTTTTCAATAATGGTAGAAATTCTGTGCAGTTAGCTGAACACACCACATGTACATAGCATGTCTAAAGTACCTGTGGTATTAATTATGGACAAACCACAAATTTCACATTGCCAATAAAAGGAACACTGCAGCTGCCTATTCCAGAGAGTTGCACATTTGTATAACACTGTATGCATTATTAGAGAGACATTTCTGTAGGACTCATCGGTGTTACTCTCACTTTTTCGGTATTGCCAAACTAATCTGCCTATAATGCAAGTTTCTTAAAGGATAATAATTACTGGACCATTTCTTTTATTTTTAGAAGCTAGATGTTTTGCTACATTTGATTGAATCTTGAATCTTCAAGGTTGTAACATTAGTTTTGCCACGCTTTTACTGGAGTGTTTTATTGAATCGTTGATTTTTAAATTTTTTTTTTTAACACAGGTATGAAACCACATCTAGTGATGACTCAAGTTCAGATGACAGTAGCTCTTCTGATTCAGAGGATGATAATGAAGGTAGTGCAATTTCAAGCTGTAAGACTTCTGAAAATCAAGATGAGAAAATGGAAGGAACGTCACAGTTTTGCAATGAAGCTGTTTTGGCGGTTACAGAAGAGGGTAAAGAAGCAGGTGAAAAAGTGGAAATCAGAGAGAGGTATCAGATTTGTCCTGAAAAACCATCAATGCAGTATGTGTAATGTCTGAAAGAATATTGTTAATTTGTCTGTATCCCTTTGTCCCTATATATAACAGATAAAAGCAATTTTAAATTCATACTTCTGTTATTGATGCAAGTTAACACCAAATTGATAGAACCATGATATTTGTACTCTTTTTATGGTAATTATGAGCAAGATGAAACATAAACATGATTTAAAGTAAAAAGCTAGCATAACTTCAGAAAGCAATATGCACATCATCGTCTAAAGAGTTTGATAATCACAGTAAGGGAAGTGATTGTATAATTTATAATTTGGTATAGTATGCCGATCCATGCAGTTTGTTAGATTTACTAATGAAGTTCACTTAGGTTAGCAAAGTGGATAAAGCATGCACTTTATTGTAGTCTTGCAAGCAAGCCAATAACTGTGTGAAAAACATGGTATTAGACATCGTCGGTTCAAAAAGTAACATTGGCACCGGAAAGGAGATGCTGTGGATGTTGTAACACCCTCTTACTAGAGAAAACAGCCTCCAAAGCTTGTATTTGGAAATATAAAGATGATTGAAAATTATCCGATGGTAATTTAAAACAGATGCTAATTTGTTTGTTTGTGTTGAAAAAGCAAAGTGAGGGACAGAGAATTATCTTTTTAAGTCTTTTGATGAAAGAATCCATGCATTTATGCAACAGCCACATCAAAACCCACTATTGACATTCAAGTAGAAAAGAAGCGTTGCATTATTTCACAGCCTGTTTCAGTGGTGCAGGGGCTGAGGCCAAGACACTAATCAGTCCAAATAACATGTCAGGGGGAAAAAACACTGGGAAAAACCTTAGTGTCAGATCAAAATAGTAAGAACTTTTTCAGAAGTTAGTGATGGAGAAAACATTAGAACATCAAGTAATTTGGAGGATATCATTCTGCGGACCGCTTTTGTGTGTGTAATGTTTCAAAACTCTCATATTGTTTTGATACACACCACACCCTCCTCCCAAGGCATATAAAATTGATGTAATTGATGTACATGTTTCTTTAAAACCAACTTTGTACTTACGTTTTTGCATCACTTTCTAAAAAGTAGTACCAGGTTTAATTGTATAGAAAGCAGTTTGTTGTATTTCTTTTCCCATTGTTATCAAGACAAACATTTTCTACAAAACTGAAAGTGTCTTTATCTCAAAGTGTATATTCAGGAAAGTCAAGATCTATGCATTGCATTTTCATATGGTGTTTTCTCTGACAGGTATGACCTCAGTGAGAAAATGATGTCAGCATGTAAGGTTTTAAAATCACATCTGAATGACCCCAAGGCTGTTACTAGCAAGGATTTGGTGAGTTGAATAAGTTAGCTATCCTTAAATATCTCAAAATATCTTTAAGGCCTATAATCCATAGAAACTGTTTGGCATTAGAGAGGCTTAAACTGAAAGAATCAGAACTTTTCTTTTAAGGACTAGTTGGAAAGATGTGTCGTTAAGCTCAGGCTTATTTTCATAACAGAATTAAAAAAAAAAATTATGAATTAATGTGTGTGAAAATTAAATATTTACATTAAGATCCATTCATACCACTCACTGAAAACCAGTTGATCTTAATTTCAGTTTTTTCACCTTCAATTGATGTCCTTGTTTAATTGGCAGTTATGTTTTTTTCCCCCAACTTGTTCTGCAGTTAGCAAAGCACAATATTGTGAGATTAATAAGAAATTTACAAATAGCTATAGCTTTTAATACGTTAACTCCTCTTTTGTCATTTTCTTATTAATTCTTCTTTTTAATTTACCTTCACCTCCATGAAGTGTGTTCCCTTAAATGCATTCAAATAATGACCATTAACCAGAAGCTGAATAGACGCCAGGGCAAATGCTGAAGGGTGATCATATCCACTAACATATTTATTGGTAAGAAATTGCTTGGTTGGAACTACCCCATCTTGGCTTCCAGTTGAAGCTAAATTGACTTTTCTTATATCATCCCTAGCCTCTCTCTTCTTCCTTTTAAATCTACGAGAATACGTAAACTGAACCTTCTAGTTCCATACCATATGTAGTACTTACTGTATGGCAGAGTTGGAGAAACAATTAGGCCATTTGTTTTCTGTTTGTTCCTTCAAGTCCTTAGGTACCTCCCTGCACATGTTCTGGAATTGCCCAAAAGTTATGGCTTTCTGGTTCTCAAAGTTTCTCTTACTTATTCTTTCCTACAAAGTACTTTTCTCCCCTCAAATTTTTCTTCTCTTGAATTTTTCTGCTGTTTGCCTTCTTTAGGCTTACCTGTTGCTAAACTGAGCTATCTGCATTGAGGATTAATGGAGTGTCTGACCCCAGCTTAGGAAAAATAACCTTCGTCACCAAGTCCATGGGTGTTTGGTTATCTGGTGGGCAGTGATGAGGGGGAACACCTCCTTCCTTGTTGCCTTTCTTTGTCAGTCTGACTGTCTAATGTCACACTTTTAATTAGTTATGTAACCTCCATTTAGTCATTTTATCCATTTATGTCTATCATTGTTTCTCAGAGGATTGGTGAGAGGGCTGTTTATCTTGAAATTTCACACATCCTTCTTATTTTTGTATTTTTTTTTAATTCTCTTTGATAGTGTTTGTGCACACACACACACACAAACAATGCATGTAACATTCCAATAAAATTTTTCGCAACCCTAGTTTTGTAATTTCAGAACTGATACCAAAATATTGATGCTGGGAAATAACTTGCATAGCTAGGTAAGATTGGAATGAATATATGCAGTCCCAGTGTGTCAAGGACTGATCCTGAGAAATACTTGTCTAAACCTTCACATTTCCACATGACTGCAAATCCAGATATACATAATATAAAACATTTCTCCAACATCCTGTGAAAACAGAATGACATGCACATTTGCTGAATTTGTAGATTATCTGAAGGGTAAATACAGTTGCTTCAATGTATAAATAAATGGCATACATTTTAAAGATTTTTTTAAAAACTAATTTTTGGATTGTTTATACTAATTTTTCACATTACATTGCTCATAGAAAGTTTCTGTTGTAATTAAAAAAAAAAAAAATTGCTTCAAACTGTAACTCTCTTAATTTTTCCATAAATTATTCATTTTAAACTGATAGAAGTGGAGTTTAACTATACAGAAACAGTTTTATTCATATGAGTTCTATGTCCGTCCATTTAATCAAATTGTGGCAGAGTGACCTCCACGAGTACATTTTTTCTTTTTTTCTTCATCATGTCTACCACAAAAAAGAATACTTTTAATTAAAATACTTTTATTATAATAGCAAAAAACAATGCTTAGAAATGTATTGTGGTTGTAGTATTTAAACTGATTGGGTAATATTTCACCAGAGAGCCTGTCTCAACACAATTCAGCACGAGTGGTTCCGTGTGTCCAGTCAGAAGTGGGCTGTTGCAGCAATGGTTGAAGATTACCTTTCTGGATTTAGGGACAGCTCTCCTGAAGTTCTGCAATATATAGTAAACCTGGCGGATGGAAATGGAAACACAGCCCTTCATTATAGCGTCTCTCACTCAAACTTTGAGATTGTTAAATTACTGTTAAATGCAAGTAAGTTGATATTTTTGCTTGTTCAAAATGTACAAATTTGTGAATGGTCTTCAGTTGTCTGCAGCATGACATTTAAAGGTCAGACATTCCTGTATATTCTCATTCTCATATTTCATATGTATACTTTATTATCAAAAGGTTTTATTTCGTCAAAGGGAAGGTATACTGTATGTTTAGCAGTTACCATCTAACTTGTATTCCTCCTTACATATGTAGATCTGTATATCAGTACTGATCCATACTCTGAATTTTAACAGAATTCCTTTTCTGGAATGTAATTTTTTTTTGATGGCATGAAAATACCTAATACAAATCCAGTTATATAAAAAAATATTTTGCCTTAACTTTTCTGTTTTAACAAGCAGATATTCTGCAGTATGTAAGAAATATATTTATTTTTCTCAGTTTTGTTCTGCTTCTTGGGTTGCTTTTGTTTTTCTTAAATTAGTTTTACTTATGTTTGTGTAAATATAGTTTAGCATAAGCTTTAGTAGCCATATTATGATATCCCTGTATGTAGTACTGATCTGTATATTCTGCAGTGTTTCAGGAAGAATTACAAAAACTTCTTCTGGGAAGCACTTTGATTTGGGCAGGGTGCCATAGGTCTGTTTGGACTTAAAACAGGAACATTTGTACCTAGTCATTCATGAAGGTCAAAGGTGTAGTTACACCTAAACACAGGAATGGTTAATGTGCTGCTTGCCGTATTTTGGTTATAATTCCTAAATTTCATCCATATTTAAAATACTTTACTTTTATATATCGCTGAATGCGTATAATTTGTGTGTGTTTTTTCATAACGAATAATAATACATTTTATTTATATAGCACCTTTCCCATGCTCAGGGTGCTTAATCTTTGAGTAACTTTTAGAGGGGATCCAAAGATCTCTGAGTGAAAGTTTTTGGTATGGGATAATCCTGCATAAATTCATTTTTGGTAAGAGATGTATAATTTCATTAGTACTAATGGTACCTTCCTGTCCTAGTTTTGTGCCTGGCCTTGTGGGGCTTTGTACTAAGCAGGAAGGCAAGAGATAAGTTAAGCAGGTGTGAGATGGAAGTCATCTTGGGACCCATGTCAAAGGAGGATATGTAGTCTGATGTGTATTTTCTGTGACTCTAGTAAACACTTGTTATGCAATTTTGATGTTTAGAATCTGTTAACAATACAGTATTTGTTTTATATGTTGAGGATGTATCCTATAAATATGAAGTATACAAGTGTATAAATAAAACACTCTTTTTGTGCTTAATGCTTTCCAAAGGCGACGTTGCATCCTCTCCCAAAGTGTTTATTTCTTTTTGCATTCTTACAAGCTATGCTAGCTCTTTTTCATTTCTGTTTTAGATATTTAAATATTAAAACAATTTGCTTTGTTTTTTTTTATACCCTATGATAACAATGCATATTTGTAAACTGTCAGTAAAGTGCATGCTGAAGTGTATTGGAAGGGATAGGAGAGCAGCTCATTAGAAAAGAGAGAAGCATTGCCAGGTTCCTTTGTCTAATAAAGCTAAATGCCATCTGGCACCTTTGTACACATCTCTGTTTAAAAAAGAAACTGTTTTCATTACTTACTTTGGCAAGATCAGATCCTCCAAATTGAATAAGAAAAACAAAATTTAACAACTATGAAAGTAGTTTAATTCAAGTGTTAACAAATACCTTGCTATTGTTCTTGTCACTCCTAATGATATTTTGATGGATTTGTTGTAGATGTCTGTAATGTAAATCAGCAAAACAAGGCTGGTTATACTCCCATTATGCTAGCTGCTCTTGCTGCTGTAGAAGCAAAGAAAGACATGCACACAGTAGAGGACCTCTTCAGTAAAGGCGATGTGAATGCTAAAGCAAGCCAGGTCTGTATGCCATTTCTTTCATAAAACTGCCTGTTCATTGATTACAGTGCACAGTGTATTAGGAAATGCATTTTACTGTTTAGTGTATAACCATCAAGCAGTGGCACTCTGCCAAGGGAAACCCTGACCCTAATTTTAAAAATATGTTGGTGAATAAGACAACTAAATAAAAATGTTGATGAAAAGTATCCGGATTTGAAAGAAAATGAAGGGGAACAAAAATAGGACCTAATCTCTATATATAATCTTCATTTGGATCTTGATCTTTGTTTGTCGGTGAATTAATTAGAAGAAGCACTAGATGGCAGTAGAGAGACAGCTAAAACATAGGCATTGCATTAAGAATCTCCTCCAGGCTTATACTACTGAAGACTGTAGTACGCCAGTCACACCTCAAAACACAGACATTCAAACTAAACAAATTGTTGTGCTTTAAATTAACTAAAGAGATCTTCATTTAAATCTTGATCTTTGTTTGTCCGCGAATTCCACACATGCGTAGACCACCTTCCAGTTTAGTACGTTGTTGTTACTCACGGATGTCAACAATGTGCCGGAATAACGAAAGGGGTGGTGGACAGTGTTACACTGGTTACCTCCTGAAGCCTGGTTAGAGAATTAGATTGCCAAAGATAAAATGTACGTGCCTACGTAACATATGAATTAAAGAAAGACAGTGGGTAAAATGAATGACGACGTATTATTGTTACGTTGTAGCCGGCAAGTGCTGCGCGTCTCACATTTGTACTGTGGCTTGCTCACATGACAGTGAAGTGATCCCTATGTGTCCCCCTTTTTATAACCATTGCTCTGTGTATATTGCCTTACTCTTTGCATTGCCACAAAGAAACCTGCGAGATTGGAGAAAGGTTGAGAAGACATCGTGAGAGGAAACGATAGTGTCGTGAAAACAAGACAGACTGTGAACGGACAGAAGCAGAAATGCTCCCACAACACCACATAATTACTATTCGGACAGTGATTCCGAGTAGGCCGTTCCTATCGAATCAATATCCAAGGGTTTTCTTTTGGAATTTTGTTTCCCTTATAAAAAAATCATAATGCTGTGTGACTGGCAGCCGCGTTTAAACAGGGAGCCCTTCATAGACAACTTTAACACGCGCAACGTAGTTGGGCGCACATGGCTAGTATTGATATACAATTTCTAACCCTCAATTTGTTTTATTTGCATTTTTTCTTTTTATTCATTGTATTGGCCTTAAAATAACATACTGTATGTCTCTCCATTAAAACAGTTTAGAGGATAACTCTGCATTACTATTTCACTTTAAAGCCATGCACTAGATTTGTCTGCAGAACTGTTACCCAAATACTACAGTGCTCTGAATCTTGTTTCATGTGCAGATTGTGTAAGAATATTAAAGGATGAGTTAAATATTATTCAAGTCCAGTTATTTTTTCACAGTCATGGTATATCTTAGTTTGCCACATGAAACTGCACTCTAAAGTGAAGCATATTTTATACATTTTCAAAAATAACTAGCCACTGCATTTTTATAATGAAGCAAATGAGTACTGGGGTCCATTTGCAGTCCCTTTGTAAAGAAAAGTCTTTTAAACCTACTGAATATATGCACTTTGAAGTGCCACACCACAGTTTTCGAGTTAAGAAAATGTGCCTTCCTTGTTTCTGATATGTGTTTGTATTAACAAGACTAAACTGAAAATAATACATTATTTCAGAGATTTTTGGTTTTGTTTTCTCAAGATGCTGTAAGGCTACATTCCTTGCTCATTTTTGTTCTTACTGCAGCTTTGTTTTTATTTTACATACGTACCTTACAGAGTGAGATGCACAGCGAGAACCAGGATGGTGAAAAGAGCACATAACAATAAATCTGAATTGAGCTGATTACATTGCATTGTATTTTAATAATAGTTGGAGATCATTAAAAGAGCCAAGCCATCTTTTCCATTGAATGTGTTAAACACACATGATTTATTTTTTTTTTTTTTAAAGAAAAGTGAAGTGTATGATGGAGAAGACTGAAGTTCCACCAATCAGTTATCAATGTTTTAATGCATGATGAATTGCTTATGCTCAGGATATGATAAAGAAAGAACTGAACACAGTGCTTTTGAGTGAGTAAATTAACTGACATGGATACCAGTCAATCCATAGAATCAAAGTAGAATCTCGTGCTGTGAGGTTGGAATGACAGTGTTAGAACTCCCTTTTAAAACATTTGAACTGAACTTGCAGTCCGATTAAACTTCAGCCAATTGCCATTGCTAAAACAGCCTGTGTGTGTGTCCTTTGATTGCTGCTCCATGACCCAGCACTGTACAAGCAGGTTAGGGAGATGACTATTACTATTGTCCCTATAGAGCAGAAAAATATATTGAGGACAGCAAATAATAATGTCAGTGGGTGGCAAGGATACGCAGTGGTAGCGCTGTTATCTTGCAGTGAAGGAGACTGGGGTCTGTGTAGAGTTTGCATGTTCTCGCTGGGTGCTTCAGTTTCCTCCCATAGTCCAAATCATACAGGTTATGTGGAGTAGAATTGCTAAAGTGGCCTGTATGTGTTCAACCTGAGATGAACTGATGGCTTGTCCTGGAATTTTTCTTGCTCCTGATTCTTGCTGGGATAGGGTAAGGCTGCATCACAACCCTGCCCTGGATAAGCGAGTGAGGAAGATGGATGGGTGGATATATACCTATAACATCAGTTCAGTTCTTATGATTTGATTACATACTACATGCCTCCTCAATATTCTTTCTTACTATTGTAAATTGTGCTTCATCAATCTAGTGGCAGCAGGCAATATTCTTTGTGAAATAAAGAAATAAGCCTTTTTATAGTGAAAAAATATAAGTGATCATAAGTGTACCCTTTTCTGTTACTGTCAGACAACAATTCACATCTGGACATCAACGTTCAATAATGTCAAAAATGGCAATAGGCAATGACTTTCTGAAGGGTGAATCCACACCCCTAGTTGGAAAGGGTGCTGAGAAAGCAGACAAACAGGGAAGCTGGTGAAGTGCACAGAGAGTCTATTTTTAAAATGTCTGAATCACACAACAATGGTTTGCATTTGTCCATCTTAACCTCCTTGGAGTTAGCCCCAAGTGTGACTTGGGCTTAGAATTTTATTTAAAATACAGTTAAGCCAAAGTCGAACATAAGGTGACTTGTTATGATCCCCTTTACCGTGTTAAGCCTGAATAATTTCTCAGGTCAGTATTCTGCTGCCATCTATCGGATGTAATAACATCATGCTTCAAAAAATCATGAATATTTTTAGGGGTTCTACCATGTTATGGTAACTCATTAATATTCATGAGTGGGGAGGAGCCTTAAACCAAAAACACAATGTCAAACAAAAGTCCATAACACCCGTTTTAGAACAAACCAAAACTAAACCATTGCTCAAAACGAGTGAGAGTGGTGGCAATGTAAGTTAATCAGATGTTAATGTGAATAGTGAAATTGAGCTCACATTCAGAAGGTACCAGTTGGACGACCACCGGACATAACTTTCCTACTGTGATTATGATGATGTTTTGGTATTTACATGTTTCTGTTGCACATAACATTTTTTGTTGCTGAAAAAATCAGTGCTATTGGCTCATTTTCTCCAGGGGTAAACATAATACTAAAGAGGTTAAAACAATGTGGTTACACAGTTTTGCAATGTGTATGGGATCTCAAGATGCAGATCAATACTTGATAACATTTTTGGCTTAAAACACAGAGATAATTTGGTACATTTTAGGGCTTTTTTTCATGTTGGGACCCGTAGCATACGGCGGTGTAAGAATAGGAACGGAAAACGGTGAGAAAGGAATTCGGTATAACAGAGGCTTAGGAAACCACCGTTGCAGTGTAACGAAAATAACAAGGAGCGAAACCAATGCCAATGGTCGAGAGAGTACCTTCCTGTACCAGGCTACGGAAAACATAAACATATATAGATGGATGCCGCATTCACTGTGTTGCCCAGTCGACACGATAAGTCAGCGCGTCCGCCCTATTGTGAGTGGTAAAAGTGCCATTTAAACTAATGCAGGTAGACGTGGAAACTGCGTTTTCTGATGAACAAACAATAATGTTTTAAACAGTATCATTTACATACAACAGATTTTGGCGAATCATTTACATGCAATTATTTATATCCATTTATACACTAATAGTGGCAATTATTAAATAATAATAATCTATACTAATAAAAGGCAAAGCACTCACTCACTCACTCACTCATCACCAATTCTCCAACTTCCCGTGTAGGTAGAAGGCTGAAATTTGGCAGGCTCATTCCTTACAGCTTACTTACAAAAGTTGGGCAGGTTTCATTTCGAAATTCTACGCGTAATGGTCATAACTGGAACATATTTTCGTCCATATACTATACTGTAATAGACTGCAGCTCGATAGCCATGGGAGGCGGAGTTTCATATTAAAGCATTTAACCAATCACATTTCAGCCATCATTTGTTGGCTTTCACAATCCATTTTGTAGGCACTCTAACACAGAATAAATGTCGATTAACCTGTTGCTTCAACCAGTCAGATTTTGAGTTGGTGTCAGTCGGGCCCTCTAGCAGGCGTGTGGCAACGTCTCCTTATTCAGACCCATTGATTGGATAGAAGCCAATATGAGGAGCTCTACGAGGCCACTGAACGCACCGCAAATGCTCCGAGCGAAAGATCGTCGCACGCACTACGGCCAACTCCATGGCAGGATTCTGGACAATATTATTTGTCAGACACAGACCAGATTTCAAGACCACGAAAACCTGATGTTTGTCACGCTCCTCGAGCCCCAGAAGTTTCGGGAATACAAGAAAAATTTCACCCATGCAGCCTTCTCCAGTTTAACACAAGAGCCACGGAGCGCTTTTTGATCTGTCTCGGCTAAAAACAGAACTGACTGTAATGTATGCATGGATGATTTTTTAGGAAAATCTCCCACTGATCTCCTTGACTTCCTTCATCAGAAAAATCTGAATGAGAGCATGGGACAGCTGTTCACATTGGTATATTTGGCGGTGAGCATTCCTGTGTACCCTGCTTCTGTCGAGCGGACATTTTCAGCCCTAAAGCAAATTCAGACTTATGCCAGAAATACCATAGGGCAGGTTCGACTTTCAGCATTAGCTTTGAATGCGATAGAAAGGGATGTTTTGATGGAACTGAAGTGCACGGATAATCCGTACGACAGAGTAATTAAACTGTTTTTGAGGAAAGAGAGGTGGATGGATTTTGTTTACAAATAGTCCTAATTTTTGGTGAGTAAAATGTTACGATTTTCCTAAATAATATTGCAAGTTTTTGAGTTATTATTGATTGTTTTTTATGTGATGTCGCGGCTGTGGCTGCAGTAGAAAGGAACTTGTTCACCCTGGTTTGTCTATTCAATAAAGGCATTTATTGTGGCTACAGGAGTTATCTTATATACACTCACCTAAAGGATTATTAGGAACACCTGTTCAATTTCTCATTAATGCAATTATCTAATCAACCAATCATATGGCAGTTGCTTCAATGCATTTAGGGGTGTGATCCTGGTCAAGACAATTTCCTGAACTCCAAACTGAATGTCAGAATGAGAAAGAAAGGTGATTTAAGCAATATTGAGCGTGGCATGGTTGTTGGTGCTAGAAGGGCCGGTCTGAGTATTTCACAATCTGCTCAGTTACTGGGATTTTCACGCACAACCATTTCTAGGGTTTACAAAGAATGGTGTGAAAAGGGAAAAACATCCAGTATGCGGCAGTCCTGTGGGCGAAAATGCCTTGTTGATGCTAGAGGTCAGAGGAGAATGGGCCAACTGATTCAAGCTGATAGAAGAGCAACTTTGACTGAAATAACCACTCATTACAACCGAGGTATGCAGCAAAGCATTTGTGAAGCCACAACACTCGCAACCTTGAGGCGGATGGGCTACAACAGCAGAAGACCCCACCGGGTACCACTCATCTCCACTACAAATAGGAAAAAGAGGCTACAATTTGCACAAGCTCACCAAAATTGGACAGTTGAAGACAGGAAAAATGTTGCCTGGTCTGATGAGTCTCGATTTCTGTTGAGACATTCAAATGGTAGAGTCAGAATTTGGCGTAAACAGAATGAGAACAAGGATCCATCATGCCTTGTTACCACTGTGCAGGCTGGTGGTGGTGGTGGTGTAATGGTGTGGGGGATGTTTTCTTGGCACACTTTAGGCCCCTTAGTGCCAATTGGGCATCGTTTAAATGCCACGGGCTACCTGAGCATTGTTTCTGACCATGTCCATCCCTTCATGACCACCATGTACCCATACTCTGATGGCTACTTCCAGCAGGATAATGCACCATGTCACAAAGCTCGAATCATTTCAAATTGGTTTCTTGAACGTGACAATGAGTTCACTGTACTAAAATGGCCCCCACAATCACCAGATCTCAACCCAATAGAGCATCTTTGGGATGTGGTGGAACGGAAGCTTCGTGCCCTGGATGTGCATCCCACAAATCTCCATCAACTGCAAGATGCTATCCTATCAATATGGGCCAACATTTCTAAAGAATGCTTTCAGCACCTTGTTGAATCAATGCCACGTAGAATTAAGGCAGTTCTGAAGGCGAAAGGGGGTTAAACACCGTATTAGTATGTACACTCACCTAAAGGATTATTAGGAACACCATACAATCCTTTAGGTGAGTGTACATTATATATATATATATATATATATATATATATATATATATATATATATATATAAACACTTTTTAATCAGAGTATAGCATAAAGTCAGTGAAACTTATGGGATATTAATCTGGTCAGTTAAGTAGCAGAGGGGTTGTTAATCAGTTTCAGCTGCTGTGGTGTTAATGAAATTAACAACAGATGCACTAGAGGGGCAACAATGAGATGACCCCCAAAACAGGAATGGTTTAACAGGTGGAGGCCACTGACATTTTTCCCTCCTCATCTTTTCTGACTGTTTCTTCACTAGTTTTGCATTTGGCTACAGTCAGTGTCACTACTGGTAGCATGAGGCGATACCTGGACCCTACAGAGGTTGCACAGGTAGTCCAACTTCTCCAGGATGGCACATCAATACGTGTCATTGCCAGAAGGTTTGCTGTGTCTCCCTGCACAGTCTCAAGGGCATGGAGGAGATTCTAGGAGACAAGCAGTTACTCTAGGAGAGCTGGAGAGGGCCATAGAAGGTCCATAACCCATCAGCAGGACCAGTATCTGCTCCTTTGGGCAAGGAGGAACAGGATGAGCACTGCCAGAGCCCTACAAAATGACCTCCAGCAGGCCACTGGTGTGAATGTCTCTGACCAAACAACCAGAAAGACTTCATGAGGGTGACCCAAGGGCCCCATGTCCTCTAATGAGCCCTGAGCTCACTGCCCAGCAGCATGCAGCTCATTGGCATTCGCCATAGAATACCAGAATTGGCAGATGCACCACTGGTGCCCTGTGCTTTTACAGATGAGAGCAGGTTCACCCCGAGCACGTGACAGAAGTGAAAGGGTCTGGAGAAGCCATGGAGAACATTATGCTGCCTGTAACATCATTCAGCATGAGCAGTTTGGTGGGGGGTTAATGATTGCCTGGGGGCATATCCATGGAGGTCACACAGACCGCTACAGGCTTGACAAAGGCACCTTGGCTGCCATTAGGTATCAGGATGAAATCCTTGGACCCATTGTCAGACCCTATGCTGGTACAGTGGCTCCTGGTGCACGACAATTCCTGGCCTCATGTGGTGAGAGTATGCAGGCAGTTCCTGGAGGATGAAGGAATTGATACCATTGACTGGCCACCACACTTTCCTGACCTAAATCCAATAGAACACCTCTGGGACATTATGTTTTGGTCCATCCAATGCCACCAGGTTGCACCTCAGACTGTCCAGGAGCTCAGTGATGCCCTGGTCCAGATCTGGGAGGAGATCCCCCACAACACCATCTGTCATCTCATTAGAAGCATGCACCGATGTCAGGCATGTATACAAGAACACAGGGGCCATACAAAGTGCTGCGTACAATTTTGAGTTGCTGCAATTAAATTTTGGCAAAATGGACTAGCCTGCCACATCATTTTTCACTCTGATTTTTGGCGTCTTTGAATTCAGGGCTCTGTAGGTTGATCATTTTCATTTCCATCAAGCGATGTGGCATCCTTTCATTCCTAACACATTACCCAGTCTATATCAGTATAGATATCCAGGAGGATTTCTTTTTCCCATTGAGATCTGATGTGTTTTCAAAGTGTTCCTTTAATTTTTTGAGCAGTTTTTATATATATATATATATATATATATATATATATATATATATGATCTCCCAATCTACATACTGTCAAATAAACGAACCGCACGCCGTGGCACAACACGAGAGGTTTCGCCTCTAGCACTGACGTCCGAGGTTCGATTCCTGATGAGCCCAGAATTAGGGCGAAACACGTGCAGCATATTGTTTGCATTATTTGACAGTAAAACTATTTCAATATACATAAATCAGCGCTTCCCGATTCATTTTACCCTTGCACCCCCTTAGTTTGAGAAGAAGTATGAAAAAATATGAGGTTAATGCAGAAAACAGATCACCAATTGAAGCTTTATGAATAATGGATACTTTATTCGCCATCAATAATTGTTTTGGCAAAGCCTTACTCAGTATAATCCTCCTTCCATTTTCTAATTTTTTCGCGACTACCAATGATTAAATGAACAGTAAAAAAAATAAGAGGGAAGCGAGGGTCACTTATTTAGGCAGGCAGGCGACAGCTCAATAGCTCGCAGGCTCGATGTGGTGCGCGTCACGTCGCTCTACAATTCAGATTCGAAAAAATATATCTTTTCAAGTTCTATTTGGATACAAGTACGTTTTATTTAGTCAACAGAAATATCTTTGGTAGGAATGTAAGTTGAATTTAGTCTTTAAATTTTTATGGTGAAGAAAAATGTATGAAGTGATGACTAAATGATGACTACTTGATTTCTTTAACATACTTATCAAAGCTGTGACATCCATGAATTGTTACACCTTGACCTAAAGAGTTTTTATAGTTATTTAATGAATATATGTGTTATTAAGTTGGTGGCTATGGGCTTTTAGGAAATGATGATTACTGTTCTGTTTTGATTGTATGCTTATGTTGATGTTTTGTTTGTATGAGCTGCACCAAAGAAAACTGATATCATGTCAGTGCAATAAAAAAAGTACCTTAAAAGTAAAATTTTTATTTCACCTTACAATAAATGTAAACAGTTCACCCTAGTGTCTTAATTTACTCAAAGTAATAATTTCTCTTCCATATGCTTTCTGAAATGCTGTTTATTAGTTATACTTCCTCTATTTTTAGATTTAATATTCATTTTAAAGCAAACCTACAGTACTTGTGATAAAATGTATACCTATGGATAATATATCTTAAACAGAACATGTTAAACCTTTGGATTAGTGTCATATTTCATATCATACAGTGCTTAAGCAGTACAGATCAGTAACATTCTGATTACATCCAAATGTGAGGTCATGTACATGTAATGACTTTATGGTGGTGGTATTTCCTCAGGCTGGTCAAACTGGATTGATGTTGGCTGTAAGCCATGGAAGAATGGACATGGTGAAAGCATTATTAGCATGTGGTGCAGATGTTAATATTCAAGATGATGAAGGTTCTACAGCTTTAATGTGTGCCAGTGAACATGGCCATGTTGAAATAGTGAAGCTTCTCTTGGCACAGCCTGGCTGTGATGCAACATTAACTGATGGTGTAAGTCATCCTTTCTCAAATATTTTTACAAAATGTAGTGATGATTATTATACAAAATGCCTCTACTTTATTGAATTATTTTGTTAATAGAGCAATACTGATAATTACAGATATTTTTGTAAATTCAAAAGAAAGAATATAAGAAAAGGTCTAGATTAAGGTTGGGAGAAGTGAGACTGTGTTCCCATTTTAAAAGTAAACGGTTTTGAGCTTAGAGTAAGGAGGCAAGCTGGGATGAGTATGCACTGGATCTGAGAATAAATAAGGAAGTGCTTTGAAGATGGATGAGAGTGAAACTCCCCAAATGTTGGTCCTAGGATCAATGCCTGTACATGTATGTATTGTATATGTACATTTGTATACAGTGTAACAAAGGCACTATATAGGTGCCTGACCCGACACAGATGGACACGGAGGCACGTATAAAAACACAAACACTTTGTCTTCACCCGTGGGCACATGTCTTCCCTGTGACCCACAGGCAATACACAGTCCCACAAAACACCAGTCCAACACACAGCAACACCACCTTTCTTCCTTTACGACCACTCCTTCCCAAGCTTCGTCTCCTTCCTCCCAACTCTGGCTCCTCGAGTGGTGGTGGCTGGCCCTTTTTATAACCCACCCGGAAGTGTTCTAGGCGCTTGACCACCTGATCCTAATTGCACCTCCGGGTGGGGCTGAAGATTCGTCCAGCCAGGCTGCTGATTCAATGCAGCTCCCTCTAGCGGCCATCCGAGCCCCCAACCAGGCTGTGGAGGACCCCATCTCCCATGGAGCCCTGTGGGTGGTTGGGAAATCACCGTCAGCCATGGCGGCTGCCACCAAGCATCCCGGGGGAGGTACTGGACTGCCCATGGTAGCTCCCCCGAAACATAAGCAGCAGGGGCATCCCTGCCGGGCATAGGACCCGGCTGTCTTTCACAACAGGTAATTCTCAGGTTATGGACATCCGACCTACAACTTACGAATGAGGCCACAGCTGCGACGAATGTGCCTCAGTAACTGCTGCTCCGTTATCTTCAGCCTGGGGATGCTGCAAGCAGTGGCTGGAGGGGGGAGATTTCGCTGCTTGTGCAGTGTAGTGTCCCTCGTGTGACCCGTGGTGCATAGTCACTGGGGCCACAGCTTTTGCTCGTGTGCAGGACAATGGTTCACTGCCCGGCCACTATGCCGCCGCAGCTACAGCTCCTGACTGAACGCAGGTTGGATGGAGCGGAGGGGGGTGTTTCACTGCCCACCCAGCACACACTGCTGGTAATGCTGCAAGCGCTGACCTGGAAATAATAAAAAGGTCAGAGAGAGGTGAAACTCCATCATTCATTGGCAGAGCACTTGGTTACAGTCGGTCAACAATAGCATTTATTAAAATAATGTACCTGTTCTGACTTACATACAAATTCAACTTAAGAACAAACCTACAGTCCCTATCTCGTACGTAACCTGCCTGCATAAGCTTGTGTGTCTATGAAATGTATAAATATACATCACATATAGAAGTTAATCTAAATATAATTAGCATAGTAATACAGTGTACCAAATAGGGAACAATATTATTGGATAGACCAGTGTTATGTTGTCAAGTAATGATAATGCACTGGAAGTTTTACATTAAAATTCCCTTTGACAAAATACATCTGCAGTTAGTGGTAAATTTTATTGAACACATTATACTCTGTATCTTCAAGTCAGAGCAAATCTAAAATGAAGCAGCTGCATGTCATAAATTACTCACTTTTTTGTAATTTTATTACAAAATATTTTTCCACCACACTGCCACTAGGTGTAGCAGGTTCCCCAATGCACAACAGTCTGTCGCCTTTTACTGAAGTGAGAGGCTGATTTGTGTGGAATTGTGCTGAGAATTCGGAATAATTTCAGTGGTTCCCAAGAATTTAACTTTACAGAGCATGATTATCCGTTACATACTATTTATGGAGAGACTGTTTTTAATTAAACCTTCAAGTTGTAGACACATACTTCGTGCTTGTTCAGTGGTAATTAAGTGTTTTTTAACAATAGGGGGCAAAAAAGTGTAAGTAAAGCTTCTTAGAGAGTTAAAGCATTTTTTGGAGTGGTTTATGATTTAATTTCTCAGAGTTTTACTACAGGTTTGTTTTGAATATCCAAAGTCAGAGTGAGGAAACACATAAAATTAGCAAAAATTGATTTGCCTCTGATTATAAGATTAGATGAAATAAAAACCAGTATCCACTATGCCTGTGTGTACTAAATTACAAAGCTGTGGTCATTTTGAGCCTGATTTTATATAATGGAGCCATTTCTTTATGCCATGTTAATTATGTCTAATTTTAATTTTGTATAATAATATGAAAACTTGTATTGCATAGGTTTTGCTTTAAAACTAGTTAATCTGAATTTTGATTCTATTAATAAACAAGTGAATAATTGTATGGTCAGTTCTCCCAAATGGTTTGTTGAAAAGAAGTTACATAGAAGGAAGTAAAATTAGTAACTATGTCAGCTTCAGAGAGTTTTCATTTGACATGAAATGTACTTAAAAGCATTTTATTTTTCAGACTGGTTTTCCCTCCTCTAGTGTCATTTATTGAGCACACAAGTTTATATTTACACAAATTTCATAAATGTATTTATTTTAAGCAAGATGGGGCAGAATTACATGTATTTCTGGGTTTTGCTGCATTATGTCTCCTAACCAGCTGAGACATCTTTCTCTGCACATACCCATTGCTTAACAGAATACTTCTAGTAAGTAATCCATCTTAAATTGAAGAGAATGTGCACAGAAATGGTTATTAGACCCCCATCATAAGTATTAATGATTTTGTTTTTCCCCTTTCATTTCTCAACAAGGATGAAAGTACAGCGCTCTCTATAGCTCTGGAAGCTGGGCACAAGGACATTGCAGTTCTCCTTTATGCACATGTTAACTTTTCCAAAGCTCAGTCACCAGTAAGTATAAAATATAACATTTTACACAAACCATACATTACATTCATACTAGAGGAATACTTAAATGAATACTGAAAATAATTAAATACCTGCTCTGGTCTAGCATTATGTAACTTATAAATGGTGATCATATTTGCCTGCATTACTTGTACAGGTAGACAATATGCTGCTGCTGCTGCTGACTGTGTATTGTATTGTATTGGGTGGTCTCCACACGACTGCTGTCAAGAATGAAAGCGTGTACACTGAGGCCATTCTCACGATAAACTTCTCAAAAACATAGATATTTACATTTGCTTATTAACTTTCATTGAACTGAAATAAACACAACATGATACAGCTTTTAGATGACTTTACTATTAATGTAAATAATTCTAAACTGATTGCTGAATAATTTTTTTTTATCATTTATTGTCCATAAAGGATTCATTGCATATGTTGATTCATTTACTTCTTTTTGCTGTTTTGCAGCTCCATTAATTTACAAGAAATTAATTAATTTTACAAGAAATAACAGTATTTAGAAGAAAGAACCAACACAAATAACATTAATGCTGTTCTTAGTATTATGACAGCATGCACTGTAACAAAATAAGTGAGATGACAGACAAATATCCTGCAGTACAGAATTAAGGAAATCCAACTCTGCACTGCTGGGCTAATTTAATGAGCTAAGCACTCTGGTTCTTTTTTACACCTCACACAGAGTAAGTATCCTTCTATGAAAGTCTGAAGGAAATTCTTAATTGTCTCTTACTTGTCATTTATTAAATCATCAGGCTTGGAGGTCTGGCATCTCATTAACCCCTCAATATGGCACCTTCAAACATTAATGCAGAATAATGGATAAAGGGTACAGTAAAGGCTTACTTAAAGCAAGTATGGATAATGCCGACTCGGTGGATCCTCATGGATTGCTGGTTTCATTAGTCTGAGATCAGTCACAACTCTTAAGTGTTTTTATTTTATTTATTTATTTTTTTATTAACTAAATGGTGCTTCTCGTCTGTCATTTAAATTCAGAAATGTATGGTAGTTTAGGTTTCATATCTCTGAATAATGCTATTTTTTAACAGAATTCAGTGTGCCCAATTCAGGTTCCACTTGTTTTTAGATTTTTTTTTTCTTTCTTTTTGGTACCCTACGTTATGAATTGATATCTGGCTGTTAATTAAGAGTCAACAGCGTTATCTGCTAACTTGGCCCACTTGCAGCAGTGTTGTTTGTTCATCCTAAAATGAGTTCTTTAATGAAACATTTTAAGAGAGAATCGAGAATACGAGAACTGACTGATCCTAGTGCATATCTGTCCATAAGAGATGTGTTTTCAGTTCATACACTAATGGCAGCACTTGACCTTGCAGAGGAAGCATAAAAGCAAGCCAGTTTGTTGTAAATATTTGTTTTCAGTAACAGCAAGAGTGAACTTCACATTAAGACGGTGGTTAGAATGAAAGCCTGCATCGACTGCAACTCTCCGGGGCTCAGGCTCTGAAGAATAAAGCCTGGGTTGTCGGCCTCACAAACTCAAATTTTAGAGTAACTAAGCTCTGAAGGACGGCTGCCTCGTGTAAGCAAGTAATGTGTACACTTCCGCAGCCAGCACTGCTTTAAGAAGCGCACTCCCTCAAGGTGTTACTATGTGTACTGTATGTTTGTTTCTATGATGTACACGGATCATTTTAGAAACTCCTCTTAAAATTGTACTTTTTGGTTACAGAAATGTGTTTATTACAGCAGTGTTGTTTTAGGTTGCACAGATTGACACATTGTACCCTGCTCTGATTGTTCTGTAGGGCACCCCAAGGCTCGGAAGGAAGACCTCACCCAGTCCAACTCGAAGAGGCATGTTTGACTGAAAGTACAAGCATATCCTCGTTCTTGAAGCTGCTATTTACTTTGAAACCTTGGACGATTCTGAATGTAAAGAAGAGGGAGGGGAAAGCCTTGTGCCTGATATCACCAGCAGGTTTAACTAAGAATACTGTATGTTTGTGCTTAACACAATAGAATCAGAAGACGTTATTCTGCATGTGCTAGAGTGGAGGCCTAAAAAATTCAATGAAAAAACGAGTACATGACAAGACATGCTGCTTTATCTCTTTCTGTCATTGAACAGTACCAGAATGCTTTCACGAGTAACACCTCTGGAGTATTCTGTCTGAACATTTACCGTTATCAGTCATACTGTCTAATGTTCTGTGAGGTACTGTTAATGTTTATCGTATATGTGGTAGGAGCTCTTTTGCCTTTTGTTCTACTGTAGTTCTGTTCTCATTACTTACAGTATTTGTGTGAACAGCATACTTCTTGTATCAGGAGTTCATGTCTTTTTATGTTTGTTTCAAAAAATGTGAGCCTGGATGTTGGGTACCACTTTTCACAAAATCTAATTGGATGTATTGTAGAAATTTTTAATATTAAAAATCATGTCCAGCAATTGAAACAAAAAATTTCTGCATTTTTAAGGTATGCTGTTATTCATTAGCAAATATTAAGTATATGAAGTTTCCAAGTTTACTCCTTTGTTTCACCTGTGCAGTATAAATGTTGTATGTACACACTTCTATATGTCAGTATCTGTCTATTTACCGTATCTGTGGCGCTGCACCAGTACTGTATGTATTTGTGTGTGTTCATGCATATATGCGCACGTGCTTGTATGGTACGTATAGGTGTGCAGAGTAAGTGCAGGTGCTACAAGTTGTCCTGTCTCTGTTAGATTTGTAAAGTCGACTTCTTCATGTTCTTTTACTCTTGCCCTGTATTTAAAAGCTGAAGTGCCTTTCTATCTTGCCAGAACATTAAATAAACAGGTTTCTGTTTCCTTGTATTTTTAATTCTCAGTGGTTTTAAAGCCCCTCCTTGTGCATCTTTGCAAATATTATCTTTGTATTTTTCCCGGAATATAGAGTAGCTTCTCCTTATTAGTGCCAGAAAATCAGAAATGTGTATGTACAGTATGTATGTGTATGTATGCACTTTTTTTTTATATACCAAAATAATGTTTGTAAAGTTTGTATGTGATCTTGGACCAGACTCCTTACTCGATTACCTGAAGGTGCGTCACGTGGACAGCTTTATATTACCAGTTAATGAATTTCTCATTTTTTGCTTCCATTGTCTTGCGGTTTAAAGCAGACTGGTGGTTATGGGGGTTAAGGTGTATCTGACTGCAGATGACAAATTCTAATCAAATTTAAAAAAGATTCTGAGAATCGCATTGAAAAGTTAACTCGCATCAGGGCTTTGGGGGAAATGACGGGGGGCACCTCTGTTTAATATGCAGCAATGGTCTAAACTAACAAACAAACTAACTTTATATCAGTTTTATGTATATGTATAAAGAAGAAAAAACTGTTGAAAGTCTATAAATGTGCAGAAGGCTTCAGAGGTTTATTTTCACCTTCACTGTTTAATATTTGCCAAACTTTTAAATCTTACCGTTTTTAAAAAAAAAAACAATGTAATACTCATATAGAAATTTGTATTTCAGAGTGAAAAATAAAATCATATTTTATATCAAGAACACTTTATGCTTTATTGGAAATTTTAGTTTTGTGCATTTTATAGAAACATACAACATGAAGTGGCAAATGAGTAACTTGCAATAAAATGGTGTCCAGAAATTAATGAGGAGCATGTCGGTGACCTCCCTGGCTGGGCTGCTCAGATGTGTTCCCTTTTGTGAATCATTTTAAATCTCATGGCTTCAATCTGTTATGAGGAATCTCAGAAAATAATTGGTGGACCACAGCTTTCATAGTGAACACACCCTGGGGGGCAAAATGTTAAACATTTCATCAAAGAATCCATTACAGCTGCAGTGGACTGTGACGTAAAACAGATCATCGAATCAAACTAAAGATAAAATGCTCCCCGTGTAAGTAGAGAAGACAATGGTCTGTAACGCTGATAGGAATGCCACCGACTAAAGAGCGTCACAGGCAGACACTGACATGGGGTCTAGAAAACGGAATGACTGATTGCCAAGATTTGTGCATTAAGATGTTCACTTGGAGTGGTAAGACTGCTGCCATTTTTTACACTGGTTTTATCCCAAGCAGCATTCACACACATTCATTGAATTCTTTTATATAATGTTTGTACAGCTGGAGCAGCATGGTGGCCCAACAGTTAGCCTTAATGCCAGCTTGACATTAGACCCTCAAGTTGTGATGAGAATGGAATGGCACAGAGCACGCATAATTAACTGTTTTATTTATTAGATTGGGCCAAAGTTCTTGGTTTTTTGTTTTCATGCCAATTCCCGCATACATTTACGTCACAAATATTAGAAGCTGGCAAGTGGATTTCCCAAGTGTCCTCTAAATGCCCAGCACTTCTCCTGAAGTTCACACAGTTGTACATTCTTGGTGTCTTACTTCTATGACAGTATAAGGAAACATAGTTAATACTGTGAGCAATTACATGTACAACAATAAATGAAGAAGAGAATAAGGAAAGACTGGTGCAGTGCTTACATCTGACATTATTGCAAAGTGATATACAAAGTCTAAAGTGTTTTGAAAGAAAGTCCTACAGACCGGAACTCTGTGTGGAAGATTAAAACTGCATTTATAGTGACATCTGCTGGTCAGTCTTTGAAAGCAAAGAGCGAGGACGTAGCCATTACTTGGTGCTTTATTATTTTCATATTTACATTTACTTATTTGATTGATGCCTCAGTCCAAGGCGACTTACAATATTTACAGTATCTCACAAGTGAGGACACCCCTCCCATTTTTGTAAATATTTCATTATATCTTTTCATGGGACAACACTGAAGATATGACACTTTGATACAATGTAAAGTAGTCCGTGTACAGCTTGTATGACAGTGTACATTTGCTGTCCCCTCAAAATAACTCGACACACAGCCATTAATGTCTAAACCGCTGGTGACAAAAGTGAGTGCACCCCAAAATGAAAAATGTCCAAATTGTGGCCAATTAGCTATTTTCCCTCCCCAGTGTCATGTGACTCGTTAGTGTTACAAGGGAGCAGGTGTGTTTAAATTTGGTGTTCTCACTCTCACACTCTCTCATACTGGTCACTGGAAGTTCAACATGGCACCTCATGGCAAAGAACTCTCTGGAAAAAAAAGAATTGTTACTCTACATAAAGATGGCCTTGGCTACAGTATAAGAAGATTGCCAACACCTGGAAACTGAACTGTGGCACGGTGGCTAAGACCATACAGCGACAGGTTTAACAGGACGGGTTCCACTCAGAACAGGCCTCTCCATGGGAGACCACAGAAGTTGAGAGCACGTGCTCAGCGTCATATCCAGAGGTTGTCTTTTGAAAATAGACGTACGAGTGCTGCCAGCGTTTCTGCAGAGGTTGAAGGGGGGGGGTCAGCCTGTCGGTGCTCAGACCATATGCCGCACATGGCATCAAGTTGGTCTGCATGGCTGTCTCCCCAGAAGGAAGTCTCTTCTAAAGATGATGCACAAGAAAGCCTGCAAACAGTTTTCTGAAGACAAGCAGACTAAGGACATGGATTACTGGAACCATGTTCTGTGGTCTGATGAGACCAAGATAAACTTATTTGGTTCAGATGGTGTCAAGCGTGAGTGGCAGCAACCAGGTGAGGAGTACAAAGACAAGCATGGTGGTGGGGGTGTCATGTTTTGGGGCTGCATGAGTGCTGCCGGCACTGCGGAGCTACAGTTCATTGAGGGAACCATGAATGCCAACATGTACTGTGACATACTGACAAGCAGAAACTGGGCTGCAGGGCAGTATTCCAACATGATAACGACCCCAAACACACCTCTAAGACGACCACTGCCTTGCTAAAGAAACTGAGGGTAAAGGTGCTGGACTGGCCAAGCATGTCTCCAGACCTAAACCCTATTGAGCATCTGTGGGGCAAACGGAAAGTGGAGGAGCGCGAGGTCTCTAACGTCCACCAGCTCTGTGATGTCGTCATGGAGGAGTAGAAGAGGATTCAAGTGGCAACCTGTGAAGCTCTAGTGAAGTCCATGCCCAAGAGAGTTAAGGCAGTGCTGGAGAATAATGGTGGGCTGCCACACAAAATATTGACACTTTGGGCATAATTTGGACATTTTTCACTTCGGAGTGCACTCACTTTGGTCACCAGCGGTTTAAACATTAATGGCTGTGTGTCGAGTTATTTTGAGGGGACAGCAAATTTACACTGTCATACAAGCTGTACACGGACTACTTTACATTGTATCAAAGTGTCATATCTTCAGTGTTGTCCCATGAAAAGATATAATGAAATATTTACAAAAATGGGAGGGGTGTCCTCACTTGTGAGATACTGTATGTTACAAGTGTTTACATTTCTTTTTTGGTTTTCTAATCGGAGCACAGGCAGTTCAAGTTATTTGCTCATGGTCACACATTGTCAGTAGCAGGATTTGAACCCATAACCTTACTGCCTGCTTTTCAAAAGCCTTGTGCTAAAAACATCATAAACTCTCCTCTATGTCAAGGAACATTTCAGACAAAATTAAATAAGTATGCAAATACATACATGTATTATGAAATGGGACAATAATTCTGTTGCCTATTCCTTTACGTATTTAACATTTATTTCTTCATATATTTACTTCAGTGACACAGCATTTAACATGAAATAGACTTCTGTTATTTTCATCTGTCGAAGTTGAGAGGTGGGCTCTAGTGAGCCCTGTGTTTTCACTGGGGTGGAGGATGTTGCTCACAGTCACAAACAAAGTGTATGCTCAGTGTTGTCACTGTTTGTGGAGAAGATGAGAGAACGAAAATGTTGGACAGAGTTTGTGTGAAGTGGCTACTTCAGTTCAGGGAGGGCAGAATTGATCATCAGGAGAGTGTAAATGTAACCTTGATGACCAATGATCTACTGTACACGCACTACACCAACAGATCACAAATCAAAACTCACCAGAGACCTCCTCAACTTTGACAGATGAAGATGAGTTTTCATTTTATGCCAGATTTCATGCTGCATGTGTAGTCACTGAAATAAAGAAATAATTAAATTCATAAAGAATTGAGCAACAAAAACATTTCATAACATAATTTATGTATTTCTGCTTACATATCATTACTTTTTATTAATTTAATGTAAAATGTTTTCACAATGGCGGCACGGTGGTGCAGTGGTAGCGCTGCTGCCTCACAGTTAGGAGACCCGGGTTCACTTCCTGGTTCCTCCCTGCGTGGAGTTTGCATGTTCTCCCCGTGTCTGCGTGGGTTTCCTCCCACAGTCCAAAGACATGCAGGTTAGGTGGATTGGCGATCCTGTCCCGTGTGTGTGTGTGTGTGCCCAGCGGTGGGCTGGCGCACTGCCCAAGGTTTGTTCCTGACTTGCGCCCTGTGTTGGCTGGATTGGCTCCAGCAGACCCCCGTGACCCTGTGTTTGGATTCAGCAGGTTGGAAAATGGATGGATGGATGTTTTCACAATTCATTTATTTGTCCACAGTATATTCCTCCATACATCTGAAGGTTGGAGCGTGCACCTATTACAGAGCATTGCTGCCCCCACCAAACCACATGGATTAGGACCTGATTACATCCGTGCAATGGGTGACACCTCAGCACCAACGCCCACATTTTCCGTCTAAGTTGGAGGTCCTGCTTGCACGGCTGGATGCAGATTAACGTCACACTACTGCAGGTTAAGGGCCTTGCTCAAAGGCCCAACGGGGTAGAATCACTTCTGGCGTATGCAGGATTTGAACCGATTGCCGGTGTAGATTCCTAGCCTCAGAGCCACCATTCCAACCATACATCTGCAGACACAGTGTTAATGTGCAGGTATTTTCCAAAGCCTATCATATCTAAAATAGCATGTTAAATCCTTCATAATCTTCATGCTCCCTGGCAACTTAGTAATTGTTTGGGGGTTTCTTAAATCAACTACTTTTCCATCAGCAAGCAACAGACACAGCACATGTTACGACAATTCTCAGAAAATCTGAAATACTTCTTCTAACACCATGATTTGTACTTGACCCCCAGATGGCAGCTCAAGAACAACACAATGCAGCGCAGCAGCAAAGCCACAGCCCAGTGGTGAAGATAAAGAAGAGCAAAAGTGTTTGTGCCCACTGTACGTCTTTTCTGCACCCCTCCCTAATCTGTAGAAGCGGTCTGACTGCAAACAAACACAAACGTTGATCTGTGATTAAACTCATTTTAGTACTTTCAAGTGTAATATTGACACAAATATAAATTAAAACAATGAGAGCATTTCGAACTTAACAACCGCCATTGACAGGTGAATATATACTGTATGCAACAACAAGAAAACGTACCTAAGGTGTAACAGCAATGGTTTTGGGCTCTTTTATAATAGAGTGCACATTGTAAATTACTTAAATACTCAAAATTTGCAATTATGAATAAAACATTTTTAAAAATAAAATAATTGTGTAAACCACAGCTAAGCTACAAAACCGAAAGGCTTGTTTAGGGACGCAGAATGTTTTGAAATCGGTCAGAAGCATAGAATTATACTCCAAAAATTTTATAAAAATTGCTGATCACAGCAGAACTCTTAAAGTAATAAAAAGTGTAACCACACCTTGGCACTTGAAAACCACACAAACAATGGATTGGGATTAGTAAAGTATCTATCTATCTATCTATCTATCTATCTATCTATCTATCTATCTATCTATCTATCACTTTATATAGTGTCTTTACTATCTATCTATCTATCTATCTATCTATCTATCTATCTATCTATCTATCTATCTATCACTTTATATAGTGTCTTTACTATCTATCTATCTATCTATCTATCTATCTATCTATCTATCTATCTATCTATCTATCTATCACTTTATATAGTGTCTTTACTATCTATCTATCTATCTATCTATCTATCTATCTATCTATCACTTTATATAGTGTCTTTACTATCTATCTATCTATCTATCTATCTATCTATCTATCTATCTATCTATCACTTTATATAGTGTCTTTACTATCTATCTATCTATCTATCTATCTATCTATCTATCTATCTATCTATCACTTTATATAGTGTCTTTACTATCTATCTATCTATCTATCTATCTATCTATCTATCTATCTATCTATCTATCTATCTATCTATCTATCTATTCCAGACATGTTAGAAAGCCACAGCCACTGAGCTGTTCAACTCTGGGCCTTTTGAAACATGGTTCTCTGTAATCTTCCATCCTCTGAACCTCTTTACACTCCAACAACATTTGGAGAAGACAACAGCCAGGGCATATATTGAATGATTATTTAATATAAATGAAGTAGAACATTATTATTTTGTCATGATTGTTTTCTTTTGTTATTTTGTTGCCATTATGCCTTTAGGCTCAACTGTAAGCAGAATTACCTTTCCACAGTACATTTCCTAACACTGAACTTGATTCATTTGAGGAACATAAGCTTGTTTATAATACTGGGCATGTGCCAGAGTTGTACAACAGTTGTTGGGTTTTCCATAAATACAAATATTGATGACATAAAAGATTTAGAAGAATTTCTATAAAAGAACAGCAGCAACAGACTGGTTTCCAGAATGCACTGTGCGTGACACAAGTTACTGCCACAGACAAAGGTCTCTATTATTATTATTATTATTATTTCATAAATGGTAAATGATTTGGCACTGGTCTTTAGGCCATCAAGAGAGGCAGTTTAATTCCAGTCTCTGCCTCATGACGTGATCCAGAGCAAGTCACTAAAGCAGCAGTTGACACATTTCAATATAGCTTGTCTTGTAAAAAGTCATCAGCCAAATATAAAATGACAATAATAATAACTAGGGGGGCTCTGCCCCCTGCTCACTTCACTCACTCACCCACCCCCAGGGGCAGCTGAGCCGCTCAAAGGGCATCAGGGCACTCCTCTGTTAGAGACAGCGATTGTATTTAAAGAGATGGTATACAGAAGAGTATATGGGGCACGGGAGGAAGAATGTTTGGTCCTTAGTTATTTCAGATAGAATATCAGTTACTTGAGTATTTCACTACAACTGTCTATTTTAAATATCAATGAATAATAAAAACGTAGTAAAAAGTAAAAGTTAAAAAGTAATGTGATAAAAAGTAAGTAAAAAATGAATTACATTATGCCTTGTCAAAACCATATTATGAATTACTTTATCCTCTAACTTACATTCTATAAACACTGGTTTCTTGCATTTCTGTTCGCTTATTGTTCGGGATATTTTCCTCTTTTTCACTTATTGGACGATTCTCTTTGTTCTTGATTTTTATTATGTGCAGCTGTTTTTTGTTCATTTTATTTTTTCCCATGTTCATTATCAGCTTTTGCCACTCCTTTTCTATTGCAATCTAAAATTCAATGTTCTTGAATAGATAATTTGCTTTTCTGCATTGCCATTATAACTGACTGCATTGAAGGGCGAATTAGCACTGAGAGTGTTATGGGGTGGGACGGAGAGAGGATGTGTGCAGTAGGAGTAACGATTGGGCAAGCAGTGTGAAGGGAAGTGGTCAAGGCTGATTAATGCGGACACAACGGAAAGCCTTTTTTAATAGAGAGATAATATACCATTAGCAGACTCATTAGTAAAGTAGTCTGGATGGTGGCCAGTCTCCCTTTTGTATATTGATCACAACATAAAGCGCTCCTTATTATTCAGGATTTTATTGTGTTTTTCAGTGATAAAGAATAACCTCCTCTAACACTGCTAAAAGCAAATGTACTTTTTTACCAATTTCATTTTAAATCATGTTATTCAATATAAATCATCTCACATTTCCCTGCTATTTTTAGGCTTTCATATTCATATGTCTTGCGCTTTCTTAAAGTTTTTTGAAACCTAAAGAATTGTATTCATCACATTGTTGTTGGAAGGTCAGTGAACCTTGTGAATCACGCTATGTTGTGGGATGTTACAGGCATTGTTTCCATTTGTGTAAAAAGCTTTATGTGATTACAAAAATGTGGCTTGCTCTGTGAAGAACATTAAGTACTTTCAGATATGGTTTGCACCCCAGCATTGCCAGCTGTAACTGTAGGCACAGAGGCAGCAGCTGTGCCCTTTGAAGGTTGGGTGTGCCTATTAAACTGTACTTTCCAGTGCTCACATTGCTCAAAAAATGTAACATATTTCCACTAATTTGAACGAACATTTACTATGACAAGTTCCTTAGAGTTCAAGGCTGTTGCTTTTCATCACTGCGACTTTCTCAGCCAGTAGATTAATAATAACTGTTTCTTTTTCGTGATGGTGTTTTTCAATTCAGAATTGCACATTACATTTTTTTGTAAGATGTAGCTTTACAAATAGCATATCAGTCTCAATGAATTATTGTTTCAATTTTTAAGTATTTTTTATAATACTTGCATGTAAGGCACATTCAAGTACAAAATATACAAATTAGCTGTTCCTTGGAATCTAAGGTGCAACTAATGATGTAAAATCTTAGATGTCTACCCTCCCATTTCCTGTACTTATCTAGTGTTATTCAATGTCATAATTATCCATCCATCCATCCATAATTATAATATTTTGTATTTATTTAAGCTTTAGGCATGTTAGGGTATAAAACTGGTATCAACAGGTGAAGAACTGAGTGTCCGTGTCATCAAGACAGCATTACTTCAGACATAAGCCTCGGATTGTGCCTGCAGCCTACACAATGAAGAGCAGCCAGCTTGTATTTGTGTTTTAAGTAAAGAAGATGAAGTCTGTTCTAGTACAAAAACACAAGTATGGGTTAAAGACCTGGTCCTGTGTAGTTTAGTTAAAGCCATGTAAATATCTGCCATAAAGAGTAATTATGGGAATAGGGGAATACTGTTAGAAATGACAGAGCCATGCTGTCTTAAGGACCATCTATATCTCCAGCTGTTTTGCCCCATACAACAGACAGTATGAATTGTCCTTTTTACCTTGTGTCTCATATCTAATACATAGGGTGATGACTTGATTATTTGTCTTTGTCAGCTTGATTCAACAGGGCAGATTTACCTTCCCTAATATAAAAATAAAAATTGCTTATACTTTGCTTTGGAAGTCACATGTGCTCTAAGGATTGCTGACAGATACAAACTCTCCAGTATGTCCTGGAATTACGTTGGGTTTTCTCTAGGGGCCCATTCCTGTAACGCCTTCAATGGCACACTCCAATAGGGCTGCTGTTATTAGATACCTAAACCACTGTAGCTTGCTCCTCACCTGGAGCAGCAGTAATTGTACCGCTCTTTACCATATGGCTTTATTAAGTGCTGTAAATCAACGGGGGAACTTTACTTCAGTGATTGTACCCTAAATATTACTGTTTGGCCATTCAACAGACAGTCTAACTATAAGTTACAATGTGAAATTAAACAAGAGTTAAAATTGAGAGTTTCATGTAAGTACTTAGCTCTTGTGTCTTCACAGTTATTTGGCATAGCCTACACATGTCTGCCATCGCTGCATGTATTTATTGATATCATTTACATATGCTAAACAGATGCCAGGCTACTTAAATTTCTCCATCTGCAGGAGCTGCTTCCCAAACCCACAAAGGAAAAATCATTATTTTCTGACAAACCCTCACTTATGAATCAGACTCCAGGTTACTTGAACTCCAACCATTGTCCAAACATTCTTCCCTTCAGTTACAGAGTGGAGGCCATTCTTGTTCCAGGATAGCTCCATCAGCTGATATTATTTTGGAGGTGTTAAGCTTTGACCCTCACAACTTCACACTTGGCATGGTTACTGTAGGGATTGTTGACAATTTAGGATAAAAAGTAAGAAAAAGGTTTGAAAGCACTACTGTATATCTGTAATCCTTAGGACCCTAAATTGGATTACTCTGCAAGACTAGGTTCAGTTCAAATGTGCCAAATACTAACAAAAGAGAGATAAATTGCATCCTGGACAAAATTATACCCCAGGTGATTGCAAGTTGAGCTCTGAGGGACCACTGTAGCTGGAAGATTCTGTGATAACCAATTTTGCAATCAGTGAGTCCTTTTAGTTATTTTAACTACTTTTATTTAGCTAGTCTTGCTTTCTTCCCTTCCGTTATTCTGTATTTAGATAAGAGCAGTAGTGTGAAATTTACATCCATAGGACAATTAGAAATATTTTGTGTTTTTTCCATAGTTTTAAGTTAGGCTTTGCTATTAATTGCTCTATTTATTGTATTCTAATGAATGGAGTAAACACTAGGGCAAAGAACATTGAATGCTGAATAACTGTATTCACTTTAGTGTCATACTGCTAGAGTGCTTATAGTAACTACCGGTAATTGGTTTTAACCCTTCTGATATTCCCCCATCTTGGCTTCTAGTTGAAACGTAATTGGCTTTTCCAAGATCTCAAATGCAGCAAATCCATTTTTGAAATTTCTGGTGTCTTCAATGTTATCTAGAATGGTGTATGCCACACCGGTCATTAATTGTCATTATTAGAACACATGTCAGAAGTCAATTCAGAAGATTTTTTTTTTGTAATTCTTCTGTGTATTGTTGGGCAGTTGTTGTTATTTATGCATATACATATGTATGTATTTCTTGAGCTGCTAAAGTTTTGTCTTAGGAAAAATAAACTACTATCTATCTAGATAAATCTCCCACTGTTAAAATTAAAGAACCAAAATAAAGATTCCATATTCTTATTAAATGCACTTCCAATAAAATATTATTCCAACAAAATAATACAATTTATTCATAATACGAGGACTGCAGAAGATGGATATATGATTATACAGACACAAGACTATGCACAAACTTAATAAAATAAGGATCTAAGATGACTTTATTCTTCTTATCTCTTCTTCTCTACATACACAAACTTATGAATTAAATTCTTGTTCAAAGAATTGCAGAACAAAAACATTTAATCACTGAGAACAGGCTTTGAAATGCTTTAGTAACACTTCTGGGGCCTCATGTATAACGCCATGCGTAGAACTCGCACTATAACATGGCGTAAGCACAAAAACCGAAATGTGCTTACGCACAGAAAAATCCAGATGGAGGAATCTGTGCGTACTCCAACTTCCACGTTCTTCCGCTACATAAATCCCGATCAGCGTGAAAACTAACGCTCGTGCACGCGCATTATGTAACGTCCCAAATCCTCCCAGAATTACGCCTATTTGAATATGCAAATCAATATAAATCGCCCTTAAGCGCAGACTTCTGTGAAAAGACAATGGGAAAAGCACGGGGAAAATATAAGAATTTCGGCGAATACCAAGTGGAGGCAAAGGAAAAACATACTATTTGTTCAAATAAACCGTGGTATAATCAACAAAAGGAAGTTGATCGAGTGACATAGCGTGTTGGAGAAACTTGAAAGCTCACATTAACAAAATCGCACAGTGCCGGAAATAAAAAAGAAGTCACATATCAAAGTCGCCGTGAAAAGAAGAGTTGTAAGCCCACTGTCTGAGTGTCATATGAAAGCTTATTAGGGTACAGAGAAAAAAGGCACACAGTGAGGAAAAAGCACGAAATGTCAACTTCAATCTCGACATTTCCACTTTAATCACGTAGTTTATTTTGTCATTAAAGTAGAACATCATAAACTTCATCTTAAAATCGTTTAATTAACCAGTTTCTCAAATCACATCGTTATTAAAGTAGCACGTTAAATGCTTTGTTTTGTATTTGATCTTCTACTCGTATGTGCTCTATGTGTGTGAATCACTACTTGCTTCTTAAACCGGCTCTCTTCCTCCAACTGGACACAGAATCCATTACATTCGTAATATTACAGCTCTCTGAATAACTAAAATACTGAGATGTATATGTGATATCATTTTCATGATGATAGGAGTTAAAACACGTTATTAAACATGTGTTTCACTTCGATGAAACAATTTATTGCAGGAGTACTCAGGGGCGGCTCTGGGCTTGTGGTGGCACTGGGCAGTGGAAGAATCGGTGGGTCCTTCGCCCACCAATGTCAGTAAGGTAGCTTATGCACGGTGGATGGCCACGTCCGTTGCAGACACTAGCAGCCTCGTGCTCATGACACAAGCATTTAACTTTTGCCGAAATTTGTCGCTGCGTTTTTAGCTGTGTTGTTATTTTCTCTTTCTGTTTTATATTCAATATATATTGGCGTAGCCGTCACTGCAGTCAGTGCTTTTCTTTCCCCAAGTAACCAATCGCCATACAATCAGCTCTGTATTAGACGTTAAGCCATCTGTAAGCTTAGCGCCGATTCTTCAAAACGTTTAAAGAACATTGAAATATCTTCCTAGTACATGTTTAATTATTCTATCCTTCACGACACTCCCAGTGAAGAATATAGATTATTTAAATGAAGTTAAAGTTTTATCTGTATAATTTAACAAACATATTTTGCTGCATTTCACCTTAAAAATGATATCGTCATCATATGTAAATACGCGCTTTATAAAGTGGCTCAGGTTGTGCGATATTATAACTATAGTGCAAGTTTACAGTGGGGTGATTGTAGATTAAGTGCATTTAAAGTTCTTGGGATTAAACTGTTTCTGAACCGCGAAGTCCGTACAGGAAATGCTTTAAAACGTTTTGCAGTGGCTGAGACAGCGTGTCCATGAAACTGTATATTGATAATTCTCTTTCCGATCAGCTGCTGCTGTGATTCATACTGAGATACAGTGATATAAATACTCTGAGTGCTGCAGTGAGAGTAATATGGAAAAAGATGATCCGCTGTGGCAACTCCTAACTGGAGGAGCTGAAAGAAGAAGAAGAAGAAGAGGAAGGTGCAGTGAGAGTAACAACGCTAAAGCAGTTATGGTATTTGGAATACTATGGCTGTTCCCTGGACCATTATATTGTTACGAGTTAATTACAATCAGATGCATTACACTAATAAACAATATGCGGTTAGTTTCTGTGTATTTATAAAGCCGCGTCATGAAAATAATGAGTAGTCACACAAGAACAGTACCATTGCTTTGACGCTGGGTGCCGCCAGTCTGCAAAACCGAGTGGAGAACTTGCGTACGTCAAGACATGAGGTACCGTGGAAAAGTGCGTCGCTTTACGCCAAGTGTAGGTTTTATACATCGCGATTTGAACGTGGAAAAGTTCTTACGCAACATTTCTGTGCGTACGCACCGTTTATACATCAGGCCCCAGTAGATGCAAGTCTGATGTGAGGAACTTATGCTGTACTGTACCAAGTTTCTCTTTTCTATTATTTGGAGGGAGGAATGTATTAAAGCTAAAGATGCACTTAACATGCCGGTTATTACTTTCAACTTATGTAGCACCAGCAACTACTATAGAAATACATATACTAATACTTTCACTGGCTTTAGCCTAGCTACAAAGTTACAGGTTGGTACCTGGCTAAAAAGCCATAGTAATTAATCTTTTAGCTGGGTCCTTTTGTTTCAGGAGATAGAGGTGATAATTTGTTCTTGAGGTGTGGGGCACACAGACTTCTACTGGCATGCTTTGTGTTTCTTTGACAAGATATCCCTTGGTTTGGACACATCTTGACTGTGCCACAGTTAATAACAACATACTGCATATAAAGAAAAGAGAACTGGTCCCACCAGAGAGGACTAAAGAACACCATGTCTAACTGTGAACAGAAACAAGGGAGCACTGTTATATGGTTCTTCATACATATTGGGAACAATGTAAAACAGTTTGGATTTTAATGAGGCCAGAGTAGGTGTCCTGGGTACTCTCTGACTAGAGTTTGCATTTTCTCCTTGTGTGCAGGTTAGGTGGATTAGAGATGTTAAACTGGCCCTTTTCCACATTTTGTTATGTTACAGTCTTATTCCAAAATGGATTAAATTCATTTTTTTCCTCAGAATTCTACACACAACATCCCATAATGACAACGTAAAAAAAGTTTATATTCAGTAAGTAGTAAGTATTTATAGCCTTTGCCATGAAGCTCAAAATTGAGCTCAGGTGCATCCTGTTTCCCCTGATCATCCTTGAGATGTTTCTGCAGCCTAATTGGAGTCCACCTGTGGTAAATTCAGTTGATTAGACATGATTTGGAAAGTCACACACCTGTCTATAGAAGGTCCCACAGTTGACAGTTCATGTCAGAGCACAAACCAAGCATGAAGTCAAAGGAATTTTCTGTAGACCTCCGAGACAGGATTGTCTCAATGCACAAATCTGGGTAAGGTTACAGAAAAATTTCTGCTGCTTTGAAGGTCCCAATGAGCACAGCGGCCTCCATCATTCGTAAGTGGAAGAAGTTCGAAACCACCAGGACTCTTCCTAGAGCTGGCCGGCCATCTAAACTGAGCGATTGGGGGAGAAGGGCCTTAGTCAGGGAGGTGACCAAGAACCCGATGGTCACTCTGTCAGAGCTCCAGAGGTCCTCTGTGGAGAGAGAACCTTCCAGAAGGACAACCATCTCTGCAGCAATCCACCAATCAGGCCTGTATGGTGTAGTGGGCAGACGGAAGCCATTCCTTAGTAAAAGGCACATGGCAGCCCGCCCGGAGTTTGCCAAAAGGCAGAGCCCAGACTTGACTCCGTCTGAACATCTCTGGAGAGATCTTAAAATGGCTGTGCACTGATGCTTCCCATCCAACCTTATGGAGCTTGAGAGGTGCTACAAAGAGAAATGGGCGAAACTGGCCAAGGATAGGTGTGCCAAGCTTGTGGCATCATATTCAAAAAGATTTGAGGCTGTAATTGCTGCCAAAGGTGCATCGACAAAGTATTGAGCAAAGGCTGTGAATGCTTATGTACATGTGCTTTCTCATTTTTTTTATTTTTAATAAATTTGCAAAAATCTCAAGTAAACTTTTTTCACGTTGTCATTATGGGGTGTTGTGTGTAGAATTTTGAGGAAAAAAATGAATTTAATCCATTTTGGAGTAAGGCTGTAACATAAAAAAATGTGGAAAAAGTGATGCGCTGTGAATACTTTCTGGATGCACTGTATGTGTGTTCACCCTGCAATAGGCTGGCGCCATGTCCAGGGATTGTTCCTGCTTTGAATTTGATGCCTCATTTGGATAGGCTCCATCTTCCCTGTGACTCTATCCTGGATAAGTAGTTTAAAAAGATGGATGAATTTTAAATCATACTTAAAGACTTTACTATTTCTGTTTCTTATCTGTTTATCTCTTTTTTAATTATTATATTTTTTACACTTCATTTTATTGATTTGTTTATTCTCTGTAATTCTTTTTCTGTTCTACTGGTAAATCACATTGAGCTACATGCTTTGCATTAAATGTGCTATAGAAATAAATATTATGTTTTTTATGAGGTAAATCTCTTAAAAATATTGGGTGGAAAAAGTACAATGTTCATGGCACCGGTGGGGTCCTTGAAGAATATTGTTGCTCGTAAGCTTGTATCCAGAGGTGCATCATTTTATTTAAGGTTCTTGTCATTTTTAGCCGAATCACTATAAAAGTCGATACTTAATCGACTTAATATTTAATGTGCATTGAGCTACTGTGCATTCATCTGAAAACAGATGAAATGGAACTATGAAATTAAACATTATGTTATTTACATTCTTTGTTGTGTCAGAACTAGGCTGGCTGGCTGCAGGGCCACATGATACAATACAGTCTGAAGATGCCCAAATATAGGGTCCAAGACTGATGTTATCAGCATATGAATTTTCTGTCTACACTTTCCTCTGACATCGATGCCTGTTTAAGAGATAACTTTAAGCACAAAAAGGTACAGCTTTGATACTCCAGTTTAACTCTTATAATATGACAAATCTGTCTAAAGGTTACATGCATGTTTCTATGCGCCTGTTATTTATCTGGACTGGAGGAACATTTTCAACCACCAACATACAAATTTAAATTTTTGCATGCGTCTTCTGAGCAAATAAATTGCTTGACATAGTTTGTGGGCGTTGTCAAGTATACAACAGTTCCATCTATAATTCCTGTAATACCTTTTGGAATGATGAACACCATGAAAAGTACACTTTATAATAAGGATCTTAAGTATACCTTAGATCAAAGGGAGACAACAGGACTAGAATAACAACAAACTAGGACAGCAACTGACAGGTATCTGGGTACCATAAGAAGAAGTAGAGTAATTACTAAAAATGATTTAAAGTTTCTGATATGTTAACTTAAGTAACTCATAGGAGACAGGTCATTGATTAAAGGGCTGAAATATTACATGAGTACAGAGGGTAGTTAAAAAAAATTCTCAACAGATTTTTTTATCCATGTTTCTGGTATTATGTGATAATACTACTATTACAACAAAGAAATTGCAGTTAAGTTAGCATACACATTTTTGAATTGGGAGATGAAATTGAAAAGAATGTATAGAAAAAGTCGCAACTCCAGGTACCTGGGCCTAAATTCATGGTCTATTCAATGTCTGTTCAAAATTTGCATGTGTTTTCTCAGTGTACCTTTTAACAAATGCTTTGTGCCTAGCACTGAAAAATGCTCCACATTACCATAATCCAGAAATGAAGAAATAACCAAAACATTGCATTTTCAGAAGTACTTACTCCATTTCAATCTTGTGAGAGCTGAAGTCTAGCCCACCAGCACTGACTGTAAGGCATGAAACAGCATTGGACAGGGTACCAGCCCACCACAGGACCCACTCACATCCACAAAGATCCAGTCTGGAATTGCCCATTATTTTAACATGCATGTCTTTGGGAATGTTATAGGAAAATCCACACATACTGTATACAGAAGGTACAGACTCCACATGGACAATAACTGAGTGCAGAATACAAATCTTGGACCCTGGATCCTGCACCACTCTGCTGTACAATGAAAGAACAAAATGGACTTTTTCCTTTAGTTTTGCTTTATTGTTGCAATTGTTTAATATATGCTTATTGTTTCACATCCTATACATTGTATTATTTTTTTCAATGCATACATATATATATACAGTATTTTGTCACAAGGAAAATCAAATTTAGTGTCAGAGAGTCCAGAGCCTGTACCAGAAGCACCTGAAGTATCAGTCAGCTACAAGGCCTAACAGCACAAATACCCACACAGGCAGGGCCAACCCAGGATTGCACATTAACCTAACACACATGTTATTGGGATGTGGCAGGAAAAACAGAATGCCCAGAGAAAAAATAGTACAGACATGGGGAGAATATGCAGATTCTACACAGACAACTACAAAGCAAGGGATTTAAATTCAGGGTACTAGAAATGTTAGGCAACAGTGCTAATAAAAGTCAAGTCTATCAGATTTTATCACATTATAGATTATTAGTCTTGTTTGCCATGTTATGGAGTTTGCTTTAAAAGGTGTAATTTGAGATAAATATTATAGGAAATATTCAGTTTTTGAACTCATCATCACCTTGTGACATCTTACTGAACGAACCATAGTTTGTGTATTTGCTTATGGTTACTCTTTAAAACAAAATCTGATCAAATGTTTTCAGCTTTAAACAATAATTATAACATCACTGTTAAAATTAAAAATATTGTATTAAAAACCACCCACTATTAAAAACACTATTCATAAAATATAAGAGCATAGCTGGGGAAATATGTATCATTTCTACAGACAGAGCCAAATCAGCTTTATCTGAACGGTAAGTTCTTCATTCCTGAAATTACAGTCTTTATTGTTTAACACACAGTTCCAGAAAAAGAAACTTTTAAACTGTTCTTTCACATTCAATGGCCTTCATCAAATATTGTTGCTGCTATCTCAGACCTGATAAGTGCTAAGGAATGAGGAATATCATTCCTTACTATTTGTTTGTATATTCTTATTTGCAGCTTTTTAAAATTAAAACTCAAAATTGCAGAACTGACAAATCAAGCCATATTTTAAAATCTTTAAAAAGTCATTAAGGTATTCTGGGAAAAAAAAATAGGGAAAGTGATAACATATTGGACAGTGCACATGGGCAGGTGTCCCTTGGTGCCATAACTGAACCAGAGGCCAGCCCTATGTTGCCATAAGGAACAGGACAAAGATTATTCTGTCTCAACCTGAAGACAGGCAAAAGGTGTCCATGATTACAGGCTCCCCAAGACATTTGGAGACCACTTCCTTAGACAATGTTACCTGTGTGGTTACCCACATAACTATAGTTATGGTAGTTCCATAGAACAGCCTTGTCAGGTTCTGTGGGGGCTGCCAGGGGGTGCTGCAGCGATTTCCCATCCATGCTTTATGGGACTTCTACTTGACCTGGAAGTACTTCCATTGGGCAATGCCCCAGCACTGGAAGTGCTGCCAGGTCCTAGATAACAAAGCCGCTCAATCTCATTCATGTGAGGTAAAGTCAGGTGGAAGTGGACAAAGCTCGCCTGAGAGGTGTAGAAGAGGAGAAAGGGAAGAAAGAGTGTGGAAAGATTTGTGTTTATTGGACTTTTGGAACCTTTGTGGAAGATAGTGTGGAAATAAACCAAGTTTATTTTAGCAGGACTTGTGTCTGTGAAGTTGTGTCTGGGGCTGGGGCAATCTCTGGCTCCCTCCATGTCCACAATAAGTTATAAAGGAAAATCTTTTAAGTACAGAAAAACAAAGGAGCAGTGGCTCATGCTGTTGTCTCACTACTGTAGACACAGGGCTTGAATTCAACGTCTACATGACTTTTTGTTCATCCAGAAATTAAAGTTTCCTCTCACACCCTAAAATGCACATGTTCTAATGACTAATGACTCTAAATCTGCCTGGTGGGTATTTATTGAAGTTTAATGGGCCAGAGTTGGTTTCTATTTTGCTACCAATGTTGCTGGAACAAGTTTCAGCTCTTAGCAGTGCTAACATTGGAATAAGTCAGTTCAGAAAATGGACTGACTGATGTATACTTTAGCAGCTGACCTGCAAGAGGAAACCAAACAAATATATCTACATATTTATTCAGTTGCTTTGCCGGATTTTATTTTTGCTTTAGATTTTATTTATAGTTGTTCATAACTGTTTATACAGTTTAACATAAGCAATACCCTATTAAAGTTAATTTTGTATTGTATTGTTTGGTTTGATACATTTTTTAATTTTACCTTAGGAATATTTCTAACTAATGCAATTCATGCCTTTCAAGGAAAAGAGCTATTTACAGTGCATCCGGAAAGTATTCACAGCACATCACTTTTTCCACATTTTGCTATGTTACAGCCTTATTCCAAAATGGATTAAATTCATTTTTTTCCTCAGAATTCTACACACAACACCCCACAATGACAACGTGAAAAAAGTTTACTTGAGATTTTTGCAAATTTATTAAAAATAAAAAAATGAGAAAGCACATGTATGTAAGTATTCATAGCCTTTGCCATGAAGCTTAAAATTGATCTCAGGTGCATCCTGTTTCCCCTGATCATCCTTGAGATGTTTCTGCAGCTTAATTGGAGTCCACCTGTGGTAAATTCAGTTGATTGGACATGATATGGAAAGGCACACACCTGTCTATATAAAGGTCCCACAGTTGACAGTTCATGTCAGAGCACAAACCAAGCATGAAGTCAAAGGAACTGTCTGTAGACCTCCAAGACAGGATTGTCTCGAGGCACAAAACTGGGGAAGGTTACAGAAACATTTCTGCTGCTTTGAAGGTCCTAATGAGCACAGTGGCCTCCATCATCCGTAAGTGGAAGAAGTTCGAAACCACCAGGACTCTTCCTAGAGCTGGCCGGCCATTTAAACTGAGCGATTGGGGGAGAAGGGCCTTAGTCAGGGAGGTGACCAAGAACCCGATGGTCACTCTGTCAGAGCTCCAGAGGTCCTCTGTGGAGAGAGGAGAACCTTCCAGAAGGACAACCATCTCTGCAGCAATCCACCAATCAGGCCTGTATAGTAGAGTGGCCAGACAGAAGCCACTCCTTAGTAAAAGGCACATGGTAGCCCGCCTGGAGTTTGCCAAAAGGCACCTAAAAGACTCTCAGACCATGAGAAACAAAATTCTCTGGTCTGATGAGACAAAGACTGAACTCTTTGGTGTGAATGCCAGGCGTCACGTTTGGAAGAAACCAGGCACCGCTCATCACCAGGCTAATACCATCCCTACCAACCTCAGACAGGGGTGACGGTTCATCTTTCAGCAGGACAACGACCCTAAGCACACAGCCAAGATATCAAAGGAGTGGCTTCAGGACAACTCTGTGAATGTTCTTGAGTGGCCCAGCCAGAGCCCAGACTTGAATCCAATTGAACATCTCTGGAGAGATCTTAAAATGGCTGTGCACGGACGCTTCCCATCCAACCTGATGAAGCTTGAGAGGTGCTGCAAAGAGAAATGGGCGAAACTGGCTAAAGATAGGTGTGCCAAGCTTGTGGCATCATATTCAAAAAGACTTGAGGCTGTAATTGCTACCAAAGGTGCATCGACAAAGTATTGAGCAAAGGCTGTGAATACTTATGTACATGTGATTTCTCAGTTTTTTTTTTTTAATAAATTTGCAAAAATCTCAAGTAAACTTTTTTCACGTTGTCATTATGGGGAGTTGTGTGTAGAATTCTGAGGGAAAAAAAAAGATTTTAATCCATTTTAGTATAAGACTGTAACATAAAAAAATGTGGAAAAAGTGATGCGCTGTGAATACTTTCTGGATGCACTATATGTCCAATCATATAACAGATACATGTTTGATAGCGATTAATCCTTTCATCCATTTCATATTCCTGCTTTTCTTGGTCAGGGTCATTGAGGTACCAACTCTTGCAGAGGCCCCTTTATCACTCACTGACCAATTAGCCTATTAATATCTTTAAACTATGGGAGCAAATTGGGGGCATACAGTAACTGAATGAGTTGCAAAAGCTTGGAAAATCTAAGTAATTCTTCATTTTCTGGACCTGATTTTTCCAAAACTGGAATTATAATGGGTTGTAGCTTCTACTATCAGCATAGGATACTAGACCATCACATGACTTACACATGGAAGCTTTGAATGTGTAAGCCACTTGTAATTCAGAGTTACCAATGAACCTAACCACTGTCTGTGGGATTTGGTAGGAAATGAAAGGACATAGCAAAAAAAAAAATATATATAAACAAAGAATGTACAAACTCCTCAATAAGATTTGAACACTCTACACTCTGCCCTTTTATAATATATACTCAGCAAAAAAAGAAATGTCCTCTGACTTTCAACTGTTTTTACTTTCAGTAAACTTAATGTGTAAATATTTGTATGAACACTAAAAGAGTCAACACCATAAGACATAAACTAAAATGTTTCACAATGTGTCCCTGAATGAAGGGATGCTCAAAATCAAAAGTACCAGTCAGTATCTGGTGTGGCCACCAGCTGCTTGAAGTACTGCAGTGCATCTCCTCCTCATGGACTGGACCAGATTTGCCAGTTCTTGCTGTGAGATGTTACCCCACTCTTCCACCAAGGCACCTACAAGTTCCTGGACATTTCTGGGGGGAATGGCCCTAGCCTTCACCCTGCGATCCAACAGGTCCCAGACGTGCTCAATGGGATTGAGATCCGGGCTCTTCCACTGCGAGGATGATCAGCTGTCCTTCCTGTCTCCCTGTAGCGCTGTCTTAGGCGTCTCACAGTGCGGACATGGCAATTTATTGCCCTAGCCACATCAGCAGTCCTCATGCCTCCCTGCAGCATGCCTAATGCACGTTCACGCAGATGAGCAGGGACCCTGGGCATCTTTCTTTGGGTGTTTTTCACAGTCGGTAGACAAGTCTCTTTAGTGTCCTGCGTTTTTAGAACTGTGACCTTAAATGCCTACTTTCTGTAAGCTGTTAAGGTCTTAACGACCATTCCACAGGTGCATGTTAATTAATTGATTATGGTTAATTGAACATGCATGGAAAACATTGTTTAAACCCTTTACAATGAAGATCTGTAAAGTTATTTGGATTTTTAAAACATTATTGTTGAAATACATAGTCCTGAAAAAGGGACGTTTCTTTTTTTGCTAAGTATATATATTTTCTTTCATGAAAAAACAACATGCAATTAACAATCCAACTCAGTTAAAAAAAATGACTTCACTTTGTGGTCCACTTGACCATCTCAGAAATCCACAAAGCATAATCCTTCTATGTAGGATGTGAAATATGTTTTGGCATGTAGGAGAGCTTACGCCAGACCATCATGTGGGTGAGGCTTTGGCAGAGGTGGATCACAAAAAAAAATAAGACCCTGATGATGATGTGAAGATTTAAAAAAAAAAAACTACAATTGTCTTAAAGTAATTTACATCCATCCATCCATTATCCAACTTACTATATCCTAACTACAGGATCACGGGGGTGTGCTGGAGCCAATCCCAGCCAGCTAATGTCAAATTCTTTTGGTAGGAGAAACTCCTTTAAATTCATCTCTGCAGTCTCAACGTAAGTGATATACTGTCACTGCCATGATACGTATTTTTTTTTCCTATGACATTTTTGTGCATGGCTATTCGACTCAATAATGCACCTTAGGTAAATGCATGCCTATTTCAGAGGAACGCTGCATTCATTCCATTCCCCCCCCACACTGCTGGTTCATTAATATATAAGCGCAAACTGGGGTCAAGGTAGCACCAGTCTGTTCCTCTGTGGAGCTAATGTGAATGGTATATGTAATCTACTGGACAGGCTCAATTGGAAGCTCAGGCCAGGTCAGGTTGGGGAGCATGCATGTTGCCGCACCCAACACACAATGAAACAGCTCGGGATCCTGGTTGGCAACCCTCCAGGTAAACACATGGTCTAGTCCCACCCCCCAGAAATGACCATTTATCTGCTGCAGCCAGGTGTTACATGGGCATGTCCTTGGCCTGGTTCAGCCCCTCTGGTCCTCAACAATGAGGATCCTGCGAGGTGAATCACATTCGGGGAATCACGCCACATGGCTGTAGTGCTGTAAATGAGGCTCCTTCACATTGCAGATAATGTGCCTCATTTGGGATTCCATGAGCAACCGCTTGTTTGACACATTTTCAAACCAGCAGTACCCAAGGATTCTCCCAAGAGACACAATACTGAAGGAGGCAACATCTCAACAGTTACCAAAATATGGTCTTGAGAATGAATTCTAGCAACACTTGCTGGCGTAACATTAACACAATCAGAGAGTTTGCTCATTATGGGTAATTACGCAAAACTAAAATTAGCAAGTAAGGTTCCAAGACTTGTTTTAGACATTCATATTGCTTGAAATATTTATAAATTGTCCATTTAGACCAACCCAAAACTTTCACAAGTGGTCCTTTTTAGATTGTGCTTGGGCCTCATTTGGGAAGGGACTGAGCTCACTGGCAGCCCCCTACTGTGTAATAAGCTTCTGATTCTTAGGTCTTATTCTCACTTAACTCTGCCACTTAGTGGTTAGGTCTTTCATTACAAAGATGAGAGGAGCCAGAGCAAATCCCTTTTAGATTTAGGTACAAGGGAATGAACCCTGTCCTCTTCTTTTCATCACCTGTTGAGAATATGCATACTGTGTGTAATCTGAATAGTTGTCTAAGGTTTTCAACACTCTTCTTTCACTGTACCTACAGCTGTTGTGGGGTGTTCAACTCAGTTGTATAAACCAGCGGTTCACAACCTGTGGTGCGCGTACCCCTGGGGGTACACGGTGGACCGGTTGGGGGTACTCAAAAATAACATTGGTAATGGCAGAAAACACCAAAATAAGGACAAATGACAAAATCGAGTCTATGATCAAGAAATTGGATTTTTGGGAATCACGTATCAAAAACGACCAGTGTGAAGTTTTTGAGACACCTCACAGTTTCTTATCTGAGAATAAGCTGAAATTGTCAAAAGTAGTAAAAAGTAGTATAATGGTTCACTTAAAAGGACTTAAGGTGTCGTTCAGACAGTATGTTCCAAAGCGAAATAGTGAAGATAACTGGATTTTAAATCCATTCAATGAATTGTTTTTTCAACAAGCCGAAAAACTATTAGTTTTTGAAAAAGAAAAATTGATTGAACTTTCGACTGATTCTTCTTTACAATCTGATTTCAAAAAAAGAAATGTCACTGATTTCTGGGCAGCAGTGAAAGAAAAGTATCAAGAAATCAGTGATAAAGCAATAAAATATTTATTACCTTTCATGAACACAGAGCTTGTTGAAAGAGTATTCTTGTCTTATGCATATATTAAGAATAAATATCACAATAAGCTTGGTACAGCTCCTGTTTTGAGATTATAACTGTCTTCATTTGAATCTGATTTTAAAAAACTTGGATCCATGAAACAAGCTCAAGGATCACATTACAATTATTAAGAGCCACGCTGGAAGATTTGTATATGCAAGATGAATAATTGTTATGTACTTTCATCATAAGTTAATGTGGGTAAAAATTATTTTAATGTTGTTTTTATTTGTTTTGATCTTATGTTAGGCTGCTATTATAAAAAATCTTGAAATAAATTGTAAAATGTAAAATCAAAAATAAAAGCCTATAAATGTCATTAGGTTAATTTGAGTCTTTTAATTATTTAGCTAAACTAAGAAAATAAAATAAAAAACTTTTTTGAGGGATGGGTGTGGGTAATGAAGAGAGGAGGTACTCATAAATGAAAAGCCAAATCAAGGGGTACTGGAGAAAAAAAAGGGTATGAACCGCAGGTATAAACCACAGATATTTAAATGACGGAGACATTTCCTTCAAAGGTCTTGCATTGCAGCATTGGCAAAAGGCTCATTTCCAGACTCCATTGTATTCTAGTCTTTTTTGAAATAGTTGGACAATGTAATCAGCATTTTCGAAGCATTCGTAGGCTGATAATATGCGTATATAAAAACTAAAAAATGTTAGGTTCCCGGACTCAAACAGTTTTTGAAATGCACAGTTTAAAAACTAATGAACTCATCATAAGCCTTACTATCAGCTTTCTTCTTGCACTTACCTAAAGAGGCGGGTGGCAGCAATCCAAGCCAACGGGAGTTTAGCTGCAACCCAGCAGGGCGACGACAGAAAAGATAGGCGATTCATGCCAATGTGGGAGTGCCGTATGGGTTGGCAGCGCTCTTGCGTAAATGGCATATTTGCTTATCACCCTTCATAAACTGTTGGCAAATGGAGCAATGATATGGAGATTCACAGAAAACAAGATTGCCTTTTAGAATAATTAAAACACCTCACAAATGTTCAGGTCACTTGCCCCCCACCAGTCTATTTGAATAAGGTCACTGTGATAACTAACTGGCTTTTTAAAATTATTATCATTATTACCAAGCTCACCTCAGCCGGCTGGCGTCCCGCCTGGTGGCGAACTACGGGGCGTGGCTTTACTGGCTGCTGCTCCTTAACTGCTACAGACTTCAAATAAGGCTAGCTTCAAACGGCATGCTATACACTACGCAAAATGAACAACGGGAAGGCCACATCCACTTCTGGTAAAAAGCTTCCTAGGATCCCCAAGTGTTCTCGGTGCAGGAACCACGGCTACGTGTCACCGCTGAAAGGACACAAGCGATTCTGCACGTGGAAGGACTGTCAGTGCCAGAAGTGCAAACTGATCGCAGAACGCCAGCGTGTGATGGCGGCGCAGGTACGCTGTTACGTGAAGCGCCCGCTTTGTCCGACGTGAAGTTTAAAACTGTTGTATGCAGTTGTTTGTGTCGCTTTTTGTGCTACAAATAGAAATTAAATACTGCTGGTTAGTAAGAAGTATTTTTGTGTAAATGGCTCCTGCCCTCGGAGAGCGAGAGAGGATTAGGTCGCCGAATTGGCGGGCTGCCAGAGCGGGAAAGTAGCGCCTGCGTTTGTAAGTAAATGGTAAACTGGAAAGATTAAACTGTACAAGCCTATTGTAAAGAATTATTTATTTGAAACATATGTAAGATTCTCATAGAAAACCTTGATTTTTCAAAGGCTGACAAACGTTAAGTGGAAAATAGTTCAACACCTATTAACTTTGGATTATAATAACATTGTTGCTATTTTTGCTGACTGAAGTAACTTCTAAGTAGACTGCTTTTCAGCGTGCTTCTCATGATGCTTGCAATGTGTTGTTAATCGTGCAATTTTATTTTACTCATTACATTTGCTTTACGGGGAGGTTTATGAAAAATCTTTTTAAAACGAGTCGCCTCTCTGTTTGTAACGAGTGAAAAGCTACTTTTGACATCTTAAGTAGAATGTCGACTTTCTTGTCCACTAAAGCTTATCTGTTGTTTATAAGTGTATACAATGTATGTGTGCTAAGTAAATACAGTATATATATATACATATACACATATACATATATATGTGTACACACATATATGTACATTCATATTGTAGCGACCTCCGCACTAGGCTGGAAACAAAAAAACAGACAGGCGTAGTAAAGTCTCTCATATGTTTTGCTTGAACAGTCAAGAAGATAAACGCAGAACTCTAAAAACCCCAAACAACCTTCTAGCACCCTGGCCAACCCCCCCTCCCATCCTAGGTCCCGCCCCCCTTACCGCATCGATCAATACCCCGCTGTCAATCTTCTGTGCTGTACTCCGCCCTCCCTCAGTCGGACCTAACAGTCACAAAAAAAAAAAGAAAAGGCTTCATCCTGGCTGGGACGCTACACAATATACAGTACATACTATGCATATTGTGTATATATATATATATATATATATATATATATGCTTATATTTATTTAGCACACATAGTATATATAGTTATAAACAACATGACAAGAGCCAGGACATTAAAGTAAAACATAAGCCATGTCATGTATGTCGTACATATTTTTATATATATATATATATATATATATATATATATATATATATATATGTATATATATATGTATGAATATATATGTATGTATATATATATATATATATATATATGCTTATATTTATTTAGCACACATAGTATATATAGTTATAAACAACATGACAAGAGCCAGGACATTAAAGTAAAACATAAGCCATGTCATGTATGTGTACATACATATATATATATATATATATATATATATATATATATATATATATATATATATATATATATATATATATATATATGTATATATATATATATATGTGTGTGTGTGTGTGTGTGTTGTGGCAAGCGGCTGGGGGTGGTACCCAGCCGGGACGCCCAGAAGGACCGGAAGAGTGACTACGCCTCCTCCGGACCACGAGAAGGCAGCTGCGCTGGATGGTATGGGGACCACGGGAACAGAGCTTGAACGCTCAACCCTATAGGGGCCCGTGGTCACCGCTAGGATGCCTGAAGACCTGAAGTGCTGGGGGGAAGAAGAGCAGGGACACCCAGAGTGCTTCCAGGTGCACAGCCGGCACTTCCACCACACCTGGGAGGGCTGGCAGAAGGTTATCGGGAGGCACCTGGAGCACGTCTGGGTGGATATAAAAGGGGCCGCCTCCCTCCATTCGATGGCCGGAGTTGGGTGGAAGAAGGACAGAGCTCAGGAGGAGAGTGGAGGCGGACCAGAGAAGAAAGGCATTGATTGTGAGCCTGGACTTTGGGGTGATTAGTGCTGCGGCACTGGGGTGTGCTGTCACTTGTAAATAGTTGTAAATGAATGTATGTGGCGCTTTAAAATCATGTCTACCTGTCTGTGTTTGGGCTGCTTCCCACAGTGTGTGTGTGTGTGTGTATATATATATACTGTATATGCATATACAGGGTGAGTCAAAATTATGATAACACTAATGGTACTGCTATGTATATACTTATATACAATTTCTTTGGACAATTTATGTGACACATATGATACATGTTTTTAATATGATGGCAAACAGGTTGAGACATTACTGTAAATTGTTTCCGCCATTCAAATGCTAACATAATTTTCTCTCACCCTGTGCATGTGTATATATATATAATATATATTATATATATAATATAAATAGAATATATGTGCGTGTGTGTATGTGCAATATGTATACACTCACCTAAAGGATTATTAGGAACACTATACTAATACAGTGTTTGACCCCCTTTCGCCTTCAGAACTGCCTTAATTCTATGTGGCATTGATTTAACAAGGTGCTGAAAGCATTCTTTAGAAATGTTGGCCCATATTGATAGGATAGCATCTTGCAGTTGATGGAGATTTGTGGGATGCACATGCAGGGCACGAAGCTCCCGTTCCACCACATCCCAAAGATGCTCTATTAGGTTGAGATCTGGTGACTGTGGGGGCCATTTTAGTACAGTGAACTCATTGTCATGTTCAAGAAACCAATTTGAAATGATTCGAGCTTTGTGACATGATGCATTATCCTGCTGGAAGTAGCCATCAGAGGATGGGTACATGGTGGTCATGAAGGGATGGACATTATCAGAAACAATGCTAAGGTAGCCCGTGGCATTTAAACAATGCCCAATTGGCACTAAGGGGCCTAAAGTGTGCCAAGAAAACATCCCCCACACCATTACACCACCACCAGCCTGCACAGTGGTAACAAGGCATGATGGATCCTTGTTCTCATTCTGTTTACGCCAAATTCTGACTCTACCATTTGAATGTCTCAACAGAAATCGAGACCCATCAGACCAGGCAACATTTTTCCAGTCTTCAACTGTCCAATTTTGGTGAGCTCGTGCAAATTGTAGCCTCTTTTTCCTATTTGTAGTGGAGATGAGTGGTACCTGGTGGGGTCTTCTGCTGTTGTAGCCCATCCGCCTCAAGGTTGTGCGTGTTGTGGCTTCACAAATGCTTTGCTGCATACCTCGGTTGTAATGAGTGGTTATTTCAGTCAAAGTTGCTCTTCTATCAGCTTGAATCAGTCGGCCCATTCTCCTCTGACCTCTAGCATCAACAAGGCATTTTCGCCCACAGGACTGCTGCATACTGGATGTTTTTCCCTTTTCACACCATTCTTTGTAAACCCTAGAAATGGTTGTGCGTGAAAATCCCAGTAACTGAGCAGATTGTGAAATACTCAGACCGGCCCGTCTGGCACCAACAATCATGCCACGCTCAAAATTGCTTAAATCACCTTCCTTTCCCATTCTGACATTCAGTTTGGAGTTCAGGAGATTGTCTTGACCAGGACCACACCCCTAAATGCATTGAAGCAACTGCCATGTGATTGGTTGATTAGATAATTGCATTAATGAGAAATTGAACAGGTGTTCCTAATAATCCTTTACGTGAGTGTATATATATATATAGATGTATTTATATATGTATGTATGTATACATATGTGTTTATATATATATATATAAAAAAATATAAACAGACACGTATATATATATATATATGTATGTGTGTATATATATATATATACTGTATATATATATATATATACACACACTAGCTGTGTTGCCTTGCTTTTCCTGGGAAAATTCATATGAAAATGTGCCTCGGTAATAGTGTTGTCATTTAATCAGGTGTATCAGAAGTACTACTTGATCAAGTACTTTTCTATATACAATATTTGTAGTATTTTATAGTTCCAGTTTATTGTTTTTATTGGTTTTGTTTATGTTTTTGTTTCAACTGTTTGTATTTGCTGTTCAGCGCTCTGTGACTTTTTGTCTGTGAAGGGCGCTATATAAATAAAGTACTACTACTACTATTTTATAACAGAGGGCTAATATTAGTGGTATGAAGTGTGGTATAATGGCAAAAACATTGGGCCTAGGATTTCAAATCTAAAATTTGTGGTTTCACATCATTCACATCACAGTGTGTCTTTGAACAAGTCACTTCATCTACCTGTGCTCCAATTGGAGAGAAACAAAAGAAATGTAAATGATTATGTCTCAGATGTTTTAAGTCAGTTATGATTAAGGTATAAGTTTAATAATAAGTAATAAAACTATTTTTAGGTCACTGGAGCTGCTCACCCTTGAACATGCTATATACACCAACCCATGTTTAAATTATTAATACATCATTAATCAATGTTGAAATCATTAATAGATCAGTTCCTGCTTTTCCTAGTGACTTGGCTTTTATTGATGGTCATTGCACATCACAGTTTTACAGGAGAGTGTATTCTTTTGAATTGAAACGGGTAATCAGTAGAAATAATGTGAAATATGAGCATATATTATCATTATTAGATGTTTACGATTTTCATTTGTTTATGTCATTCACTCAAGTATTCCTTTTCATGTTTTTAGCAGTTGTAAGTCCTCTTTAAGTTCGCAGTTGTATATGTAAAGAATTTTAGAAAGCAGAGGGGGTAGGGAGTTGAGAACTGGGCATCCACATTCAAAGTAAGCAGGAGTCCATGTAAATGTAAAAGATTTCAGAGGTCATTAGTAGGGGGTTCTCTTTCAAAGTCCATAGATGCGAATATATATTATAGGGGGATTTACGCATGGAGAACAAATTATGTTTGAACTGATGCTCTAACTCCAAGGGTGTTTCTAGGATTTGCTGGTATAAGGATCTTAACCCCTCTGTGATTTTTGCGTGTAGCCTTACATGTGTATAAAAATGAAGAGCACTGGTTCCTTTGGGCTTTCACACACATTCCTATAATGGTGTAATATTGATCAGGGGTTATACTCTGTATTCATTCATTTTCCAACGCTTATCCAAAGCTGGGTTGTGGGGGCAACAGTCTTAGTAGTGAGGCCCATATGTCCCTTTCTCCAGCCACAGATGCCACTGTGTCAGTACAGGCTTGTCTTGGACCCAAGGACATAATTTCCGCCACAGTTTCTCTCCCTTCATTTTTTGCTTCTAGGGAAGCAACACTTAACGCTCAAATCCACAGCACCTGGCACACTCATTGTAGCTTTGTAATGGTTGGTATCCATTGTGCTTTGCTAAACTGCCTCCTTCCGTTTTAAACCTCACTGTACATGCCAAACTTGACTTTACTGTATGTATTTTTTCTTGTCTAGGACACCATCCCTGCTTAGGTCGTTTGTACAATCTGTTTGGTAGTGGTGCTGGTGGCTTGGCCCAACAATCGTTTCTGCTCCATCTTTTGATCCTTTGTTTGTATAAAGCACACCCTTAGACCAGAGTACATCCATTAGCACAATATTAATAAATAGCAACAAATGAAAATTAGCCAAACTAAGTTTTTTTTTAGTAACATTACCAAATTTCAATCAAATAAGCATTTTTGAGATTTTGAGGTATTCCATTTTTCTGCTGTGGGTGGGTTACCAGTAAATATGGATACATTAAATTGTCATAGATGTAGCATCCTGTCAAGTTTCAGCTTTTTAAGTAAACATAAAAATACTGTTGGTAACCAGTGTAGTGACATCAAAACTGGAGTAATGTGTTGGGATTTTCTTTTCCTAGTTAGGATTCTAGCAGCTGCATTCTGCACTAGTTGCAAACGATTTATGTCTTTCTTGGGTAGTCCTGAGAGGAGTGCGTTACAGTAATCTAGTCGACTGAAAACAAATGCGTGAACTAATTTCTCAGCATCTTTCAGTGATATAAGAGGTCTAACTTTACTTATGTTTCTTAAGTGAAAAAATGCTGTCCTAGTGATCTGATTAATATGCGATTTAAAATTCAGATTACAGTCAACAATTACCCCTAAACTTTTAATCCTAATGTATCCAGTTTATTTCTAATAGCCTCAGTGTATCCATTATTGCTAATCACTAAGATTTCAGTTTTCTCTTTATTTAACTTGAGAAAGTTACTATTCATCCATTCTGAGATACAAGTCAGACATTGTGTTAGTGAATCAAGAGAATCGGGGTCATCAGGTGCTATTGATAAGTATAGCTGTGTGTCATCAGCATAGCTGTGGTAGCTCACGTTGTGCCCTGAGATAATCTGACCTAACGGAAGCATGTAGATTGAGAATAACAGCGGACCCAGGATAGAGCCTTATGGAACACCATATCGGATATCATGTGTAGTATTTTTGTTGCTAGATTATTTATTAAAAATATATGAGTGAAAAAAATAGTAGAAAAATTGATTTATTGTGTCCTGTACTTTACTGTATTTTTTTTTCTTATTTAATGTGCACCATAAGATGATATTGTTTAGGTTAGTCAGGTTATTTTTTATCAGAAATGTTTTTAATCTGATTTTAAAAGTTTATTTGTTGAAAGTGTATATTAATAGCAGGTAATTTAAACTGTTAAACAGATCATCAGCTTTAAAGCTCACAAACTAAAAAAAAAAACTGTTCTAACTGCAGATCCAACTTTGTGACTGTCCAACTGTCTTGACTTTTATTTTAGGTTGCTCTAAGAAGACAGCAAGCTCAGGATGAAGAATTGGGCCTTTGTCAGCCAATCCCAATACCTAATCCAGAATTCGTCATCAGAACTGAAGGTACTGGAAGTGGATTGTGCCTGCTTGCTCAGGGAACCGGATCTTCAGCATTGGCTTCAGACAACATACAGTTATCCCCAGCAGGTAACGCCATCTTTATTTTTTAAAAAGACAATTTAAGTAGTTAATGTTGACTAACTTTCATTTAAAATATTTCTAATGTTTTAGCAGATTATAGCAAATGTGTAATGTATTTGGCTTTGCCGTTTTAATGTAGTTCAGTTCTAATTTTATTGCCCCAAGAGGCAACAATTAAAGGCATCAATTAAAAACCAGAAGACTAAATTAAAGACCCGGACATATTCTTATACAATATCAATTGCAGTTCTTAAAATATAATGGCACATTATCAAAATGTTGTGAGTAAAAGTCAAAATGAAACAGCAGTTATGCTTGCAGTTGTTTAATAAAATAAATCTTAATAAAGTTGATGAATATTGGGAGTGAAAAATGTTTGAACAGGATATTACTTTTTATTCTTGACTGTTAATGGTAAAGCATGAAACTCAGAAAATGTTTATGAGAACTGTCTTTAATGATATACTATGCTTTCCACACTAATTGTTTGTTATATGGTTTAAACAGGTACACAGGTTGAGTGCATAGAACTTTGTTGCTATGTAATCTTATTTTGTGTGAGTCTGGATTTGTTTCAAAATTCAATTTTGAAAATTTTATTATTAAGGGAAATATTTTTAAATTTCCAGAGGTTATTAAACTTAACTGTGGTATTTTGAGTTCTGTAAAAAAAGATATTAAAATTAAAGGAGTTCTCTACCCAAAAGTTATATTTTGTTTAAATGTTACCCCATATACTTTTTAGTGACAGCAGATAAAAAAAATATTATCTCATGTTTTCATGCAGAAATGAGGTAAGAAAGTTTGATTCGGTGGTTGCAGTAGGGGGGCAATGCAGTAAAGCAGCAAACATTATCAAAACATACATGAAGTCTCCATGAAAAAAAATCTCACATTACTCGTGTCGCATAATCCATATGCAAAGTCACCCAGTCACTTACTCACAACATGTAAAAAATTAATTTTCACTAAAATATTTTTAAGTAAACCACTTTTGGGAAGCATTCTCCTGAATAAAGGAGGAATCTGCATGCACACAGTGTGTGAAGCTTCAGGGCATCCAGTGACTAAGAATGATGTTTGACCAATGTATGAGGGGAGCAGGTGGGTCTTCCAAGTCAAACACTCATTCGCATGTGCGTGCATTTGTACCTTCCTCGTTGATGAAAGTGGTTTCCGGATTTATTTACTTTTAGTTTAATTTCAGTTGTTATTGTAGTTGTTAAAGAGGATTGTTGGTAAATGACTGATGAATATAATCCCACCATATGCCACATAGAGTGTCAGAAGTGTTGAAAAGAAAGATAAGTTTTATGACAAGTTATTAGACATGATGTTTGGGGTGCTTTAGTGGGCATGTTGGAGCCTGAACTGATAGTTATGAGTAAGACCATGGGAGTTTCAGTACCAGGAATGTTCATGGTAAGAGGATTGTGGAATTAGGTAAGGTGATAGAAATGGTTGTATGAAGTACCTTGTTAAAGAATGAGGAAAACAATTTGGTCATATATAAATGTGTAGGTGTAAGGAGCATGATAGACTTGTTGACCTGTTGTTGAGGAATGTTTATAGGGGCATGTTGAAAAATGTGATGGTGATCTCTGAGGAAAGTTGTGTATCACAGCATTGCTAATAGATGTTTGAAGAAATGTATGAGGCTGAAGATCTGGAAACTGATGGAGGATAATGTCAAAAAGTGAAATTGATTATGATAAATTATTTTTTATTGTCATTCTTTGCTCAACCTGGCTGAAATTCAGGATTGTTTTACAAACAATAAGGGGCATTTTGCAGATTGCTGAGGTTGATGTGTGTAGTTACCAAAAAGGACAGAATAAGAGATAAGACAATCAAACAGAGAAATAGGGAAGATGTCTAAGAAAGTACAGGAAAGTAGTTTGAAGTGATTTGGACATGTGATTAAGAGAGTCAATGAAAATTTGGGCCATAGAGTGATGGCAATGGAAGTACTGGGGAAGAGAAAGTGAGGATGGCTAAAGTGGAGCTGGAAGGATAAGGTAAAAGAAGATCTGAAGGAAAAGGGCTTGACAGGCGAGGAGGTGCAGGACTGAGCTGTTACAAGAAGGGTTGATCAAGCACATCGACCTCACGTAGAAGTGAGAGGAGAGGAAGAAGACAAGATGACGTTTTACCTTATCATAACACTAAAGGTGACTTATTTATTCTCATTAATATCAGAAAAAGTGAAAATAGTTTAGTGTATACATTCATAAATGATCCAGTCACATTCTGTGTTAGAAATGGTCACCTTCTTCTTGCAAGCACAGATCGACATGGTGCTCCATATTGGCAAAGGTTTCCACAAGCATTGTAGGGGTGATGGCAGCAATTTCCTGTTCAATGTTTTGCTGACAGTCTTGACAGAAGAGTGCCATGCCTCAATATTTTGTACATTTATCCAGGAATAATGTGTTCTTTATTTCATTTGGATTGCTTCATTATTAAGACAGTAATGTATCACCCTGTATTATATCTGTACAGTGATCCCTCGCCATATCGCGCTTCGACTTTTGCGGCTTCACTCCATCGTGGATTTTAAATGTAAGCATATCTAAATATATATCACAGATTTTTTGCTGGTTCGTGGATTTCTGCGGACAATGGGTCTTTTAATTTATGGTACATGCTTCCTCAGTTTGTTTGCCCAGTTGATTTCATACAAGGGACGCTATTGGCGGATGGCTGAGAAGCTACCCAATCAGAGCATGTATTACGTATTAAATAAAACTCCTCAATGATATACGATATGCTTCCCCCGTGGTGCTTCGCACACTACAAAGCACTAACAGCCCGTATTGATTTTTGATTGTTTGCTTTTCTCTGTCTCTCTCATTCTCTCTGACATTGTCTGCTCCTGAAGGAGGGGGTGTGAGCAGAGGGGCTGTTTGCTTAGAATATACAGACCCTCCTCTAAAAAGTGCTGAAAGACTACCTTCACATTGATCCCTTCATTGCGGCCGCTTTATCAAGGTGTTTTGTTTACTTAAAAGCCCAGCAGCCCTATTGATTTTTGATTGTTTACTTTTCTCTCTCTCTCTGACGTTCTGTGCTCCTTACGGCACCCCTTTGAAGAGGAAGATATGTTTGCATTCTTTTAATTGTGAGAAAGAACTGTCATCTCTGTCTTGTCATGGAGCACAGTTTAAACTTTTGACAAAAGTGTGTTTTTTCATGTCTAGAGGGCTCTTGTGAATTTCCCCTTGGGATTAATAAAGTATCTATCTATCTATCTATCTATCTATCTATCTATCTATCTATCTATCTATCTATCTATCTATCTATCTATCTAATAATGTTAAAAAAACGTATTTAGAAGGTCGTAAACAGGTTTTCTGTGCTCTAACTGCGAAAATATTAGTTTTATAAATAAAGAATCCTACTTCGTGGAAATTCATTTATCTGTCTGGAGCGGATTAACCGCGATAAACGAGGGTTTACTGTATAACTGTGCGGAGAATATTTATAAACCGTGTGGGAGAGTTTCTAAGGGCTTAAAATATATAAAAATAACCATACAAACATATGGTTTCTACTTCGCAGATTTTCTGGAACGCAACCCCCGTGATCGAGGAGGGATTACTGTACTGTTGAATTGTCAAATTCAAAAATAATTCAAGATATTTTTATTTAATCAAACAGTTTTTCTAGCAACATGCTTTTAAAATCTGATTTATCAGAGCAACTGATTACACTTTTGGATGTGTAACTTTAGGTATTGTAAGATTTATATTTCTAATGGGTTAGAAAACTTTCCATAGAGTGGTATTTAATGAATAAGTCAAATTAATTCAAATTTCATATGTCACAAACCCCTGATGCTTTAATTGTCTAAATCTGTCCCTCTTTTTTTACATTTGTCCAAACTTGAAGGATTCCTTTGCAAAATCAATATGATAAATTTCACATTACTTTGTTATTTTCAAAATTCTTGTAAACCCACTTTGTTGTGCTGTTTTCAAAGTATCTAATGTGAGTGATCAGACTTTGTTTTTGCTTATGCCTGTATTATAAGTTATAAGTAAGGAACAATAAACATTATTTTACATCTTTTGTATTCTTCCTGTAGAGTCAGAAGGTCAGACTGATTGGGATGAGACTAATTATTCAAGACAAGTGGGTAAAGCCTGGCCTGGCTTGTGGAGTATTAATAAGGCCTCACACTTTCTTCTCTAGAGAAGGGCAGTCAAATCATAACAATTGTAATCCATCTTTTTTTTTTTTTTTTTAAATGTACATGCCTCAGAGAATGACCAGTCTGCTTTATTCCCTTTTTGGTTACATATTTGTATAGAACACAATGTGTTTTATTTACTCCAAAATGCTGCTGGCAACAAACTAAAGGAGGGTGTCCACCAGCTGTGGTCATCGCTGCTATTGTGAAAAGAATGGAGATAAATGCCCTCAACTCAGAGAGGGAGAGGCAAGTTCGTTGTACCATGTAAATGTCACTGACAGAATAAAACGGAATAATAAAAAAATAAGAGCTAACTTTTACATGTAGCCAATATTTACACCAGGTGCTACAGACACAAATCAAATATATGTTTTTATTATATTATAGTAATAATAATAGCAGCTCAATACTGAAAACGTGGAGCGCACAGACTCAGGCAGCAGTTCTTACCTCTGCACCATTCAAGAATACATATCAACTTTCTGTTGATTGACATTTGAGCTTGGATTTGTAGCTCATTGACAGCAACATGTACATCAAATGATTTTTTTTCTTGAATAAAAATGCACATTTATTTGATACTTGGACTAAAGTCTTCACACATTATACACTTCATGTCATTATTAGTATAACATGGAAATAGTTTCAGTTTTAGCTATGTATTCAGCAGTTCCTGTCATCCTACACTTACACAGATTGTTGTAGACACGGAACACACATGAAATGTATTTATTCCAAATAATATTAATATATTATTTACCCAATATAACTCCAGGCACTTCCCTGTCAGATAAACACACTCTGAGAATTTTGTGACAGACTCTGCTCCGTGGGTGGGGAGGATGGAATATCAGGGTGCTTGTGCTGATCGACACATTTGCAAAACCGAAGACACTGATGAGGAGAGGTGCGATGGAATTTATAGTGGCCCGGGATTATGAGTTTTTTCGTAGGCATCAGGGATTCTAGTGTTAAAGGATACATTTTGTATTTTTTTAAATTTATACTTTTCACTTTGAAAAGCAGTTTCATGTTGCAAAGTAATATATACTGTAATTGTGTATAACTAACTTGAAAAATACTAAATGTATCCTTTAAGTGAAGTACTTTAAACAATAACTAAAAATTTGGACGTGACTGTCAGTGGGCTTTGCACCCTAGGAACTAAGTTACCCGAACTATTCTATAACATTTCAGTGATTTTTTACCACTCTGATGATGATATTTCTGACCATAAAATAGGTGATTGTGATAGCAACTGATGAGAAGAATTCAGAATTAATTGCAGAATTATGGTATTTGAGGGTTCCTCTATAGTGCCTCTTTCTCTTGCACGATATGGGAGGGTGCAAAGTAAAAAGATGCAGTATTTTTTCTTTAAACATACGTTATACTGTATATTTTATGTAACAGAAAAACTAAAATGAAATACATACTACTTGACCATTTCTGTCAGTGACTGTTGCAATGCAAACCTAATGATGTAGCAGTCAAATGATGGTAGGGTCAAAGAAAAGGGATGTGGCAGGCATTTTGTACCCTGTGCCTTTACAAAAACATTCCCATTATTTTCTCAAGAGTTGGCAAAACAATCTAATATCATACACAGTAAGAAAGTGGCTTTCTTAAGGGTGCAGTGGACATAATGTCCCTTTCTTAGGGAAGTTTGAAAGTGGATGGAAGGATGATTTTCAGTGCAGGAAATACAATGCATAAGAGTTTTTTCTTATAATAGATTTCTGATTATAAGAAGTGAGTTTTCTTAAATGTCATTCATTTACAGTTAATTTATAGATGTAAGGAATTAAAACCTGTGTATGACCGTTTTTATTTAGTGTCATAAGGAATTTTTTGTTTTTGCTTTATCTTTCTTATACACATAGGAGGTAAACTTGTAAGGTCTTTGATAAGCAGCCTTCAGAAAAAAGGATTAAAATGACCTGGATGAATGGGATAGCATCCAGAATGATAGGATGGGTTTGGGAGTAGACTTCCTTAGTTCCTTGATGTCATGGAAGATTCTTTACATTGGTTTTTAATATTCAGGGGCTGAGTTACTGATAAAAAGTTTTAAATTTTGCACAACCTCTGACCTTTTTTCTTCAAATATTATTATTAGTTATTGTCTATAAGTATTTAGGTTTTAGAACTTTTAGAACTTCCATTAGAACTTCTATTACTAATATCCATTTTAATGCAGCTGAATTGGCAAAACTAAACAACATACAGTATGTTATCCTGAAGACATTCTCTAAGAGTAAATTAGATAGTGTTTAAAGTTTTGTGGTAACTGTTCATTAACGTCTATGATTTACAAATAGAAAAATTTGTAATATGATTTTAATGTTTCTGTTCTGTGCATGTTGACAAGAGTTTTGCAGCCTAAATGGGGAAAAATCAATTTACCTTTTCATGTTTGCAACATCCCATTGTGCCATGCGACTCATTATGATATGTAGCACATTATGTAGCTGTTGCTTAGTATCTCATAAACACTGACAAGAATGAAACAGCAGTTTCAAGCCTTGCCTAGTGCCCAAGATATGTTTAAGTGGTAGAGCCCACAGTAGTGAGAGTAGTAGTTAAAAAAAATCTGAATAAATAAACATTGCAGTTTATTAAACTTTACTAAAGGTGTGGTATTTTTCAAGTCGGAAATTTTTCACAAACATGCTATATACTAATTTACTGTACGAAATTGTATTCTAAAGTTAATTGCTTTATAACAATTAAAAATATATACAATATAGTACCATATAATTTGTTTTTGTATAGCCCAAAATTACACAAGACGTGCAGGCCCTCAGCCTTGACTCTCTTAAGAAGACAAGGAAAAACTCCCAAAAAAACCCTTGCAGGGAAAAAATGTAAGAAACCTTGGGAAAGGCAGTTCAAAAACAGACCCTTTTCCAGGTAGGTTGGGCGTGCAGTTGGTGTCAAAAAGAAGGGGGAATACAATACAATACAATAGAAGAATACAATACAATACAATACACAGAACAGAACTAATCCTCAATACAGTATAAAAATAAAAATATTACAAGTACGGAGCAGAATTTAACAGATGATATCACATAATATGATTTAGATTTGTTTAGTGTCCTGGAGACCTTAGCCATCAAGCTGCCTCCCCCAATTGGCCATTCCTCAGCTGAGACAGCCAATCCGATGAAAGGACCCATCTACCCAACGATCCTGCGATCCTCCATCAGGGATGACTTTACCTTAGGCAGGCAAAACAACTTGGCAGGTGGGCCATGGCACCAATTGCCACATTTGACTACTAATTAGAGAAACAGAATAGGTGAGGGTTAGTAACAAATTGTAACTATCATGTTACTTATGTTTTAGTGCTAGTGACTAACAACAGAGATGCAGTCTGTACAGTTAATAAGCAGCTCTAGTCAGGATATGCTAAACTGTAGTGAGACTTCAGCTGGGATTTGAAAGCTGAGACCGAAGGGACATCTCTTATAGTAGCAGGCAGACCATTCCACAGTTTAGGGGCCCAGTAACTGAAAGCTCGACCTCCCACTGTTATTTTATTAATTCTTGAAATCATAAGCAGACTGGAATCTTGAGATTTTAATGTGCGCTTTGGTTTGTAAGTCATGATAGGTTTAGACAAGTAAACTGGACCGTGGCCATTTAAGGCTTTATATGTTAAAAGGAGGATTTTGAAATCTGCCCTAAACTTAACTGGGAGCCAGTGTAAAGATTTAAGAACTGGAGTTATGTGTTCGTATTTTGTTGTTCTTGTAATAATTCTTGCAGTAGCATTTTGGATTAACTGGAGGGTGTATAAAGAACAATTTGAACATCCAGTGAACACCACATTGCAGTAGTCAATCGTACTAGAAATAAATGCATGAATTAATTTCTCAGAATCCTGTTTAATTTCCCAACATTTTTAAGGTGGAAGAAAAATGATTTGGACAGCTTTGTAATGCGCTCTAAATGACATGCTAGAGTCAAAGATAACTCCTAGATTGCGGGCTGATTCAGTAAAATTAATTGGGATTCCAACTGAGTTAAGTGATGACAAAATATTGTTGTGATCAGTGTCATTCCCTCCAATAATTAACATCTCTGTTTTATCGGTGTTTAAAGACAAGTAGTTCTCATCCATCCACCCCTTTAATTCACTAACACAACTAATTAAAGACAACATTGGAGAAACTTCATTTGATCTAAATGAAAGGTATAACTGGTGTGTCACCTGCATACAAGTGAAAATTAACATTATGTTTCCTAATGATAGATCCCAGTGGCAGAATGTAAAGTGGAAACCGTAAAGATCCCAGTACTGAGACTTGCGGGACATCATATCTCACTTCTGTGTATAATGATGGAGTACTGTCCGCACATTTCTGTGCATATTGGCATCGATTTGATAAATAAGAACTAAACCAAGAGAGCACAGTGCCTATAAGCCCAACATCATTTTCTAGCCTGTGTAGTAAAATAGAATGGTCAGTGGTGTCAAATTCTGTGCTTAAGTCTAACAACATAATTACAGTGGCGTTTCCGTCATCAGAGGATATCAGAATATCGTTTACAACCCACGTTAGTGGGTATTATGACCAGCGCGGAAACCAGACTGGAATTTCTCAAATAAATTGTAATGCGTAAGGTGTGACTGAAGCTGATTGGCAACTACTTTTTCTAGTATTTTAGAGAGAAAGGGTAAATTTGAAATAGGCCTATAATTATTAAGTATGTGTGGGTGTAGGTCTGACTTTTTAAGTAATTTTTTAATGACTGACACTTTTAGTGCATCAGGTACTGTGCCATGCAATAATGAACTATTGATAATGTTTAGAATAAGCGCAGCAAGAATATCCATTACACTTTTTACTAGTTTTGTTGTCACTGGATCTAGGGAACAAGTAGTGGGTTTCATTTTGGAAATTAAAGTTAACACTTCCTTCTCAGTTACAGGATTAAAATTACTAAAGTGCTTAATGCAATGTAAGATAGGGTCTGCTAAGCAAGTATGTGGTTTGTACTGTGATGCTGAGATCTGAGATCTTATATTTTAAATTTTCTCATTGAAGAAGTTCATAAAGTCTGTACTGCTAATATCTGTTGGTATTTTGCAATGTAGATCTGAATTCCCATTTGTTAATTTAGCCACTGTTCTAAACAGTACCTGAGGATTTTTATTATTGCTGAATTTTACTATTGTAGAATAGTATTGAGTGAGCTTTAAAGAGAGCTTTTTATATTTTTTAACACTCTCTGTCCATGCAATTTGAAAGACATGTAGCTTTGTTATTCTCCATCTGCAATCCAGTTTTCAACACTCTAATTTAACAGCTCAAGTGTTTTCATTAAACCAGGGAGAATTTCTATGTGCTTTGATCACTTTTGTTTTAAGGGGAGCCACTGCATCCAGAACATCTCTCAAGATCATATTATAATGTGATGTTAACTGATCTAAATGGTTTTCCACAATTACACTCGACTTACTCAAAGTATCTATAAATTTTGAAACAGAATTACAATCTAGATGTCGCACTGTCTTTGTTTTAATCTGTGAGTTCGTTGGTAAGGGCAGGACTAAATCAAATGTAATTAAGTAGTGATTGGAAATAACTTTATTTAATGGAGTAATATTTAAATTTTGAATATCAATTTTGTAATTTATGATTAAATCTAATGTGTGGTTTTGATTACGAGTTGGACCATTGACAATCTGACAAAATCCTGCTGAATTTAACAAATAAGTAAAACATTTGCTAAAAGTGTCAGTTTCCACATCAATGTGTACATTAAAATCCCCCATCAGTACTACATGATCATAATTTATAGCCAAATCAGATAAAAGGTTGCTAAATTCAGTCATGAACAATGAATATGGCCCTGGTGGTCTGTAGACTAGCACTATAATTGTGTTGGAAACTGTTATAATATTTTAAATGAATGCCTCAAAGGATGCAATGTTGCCTACGTTTTTATAAATAATTTGCATTATGTTACAATGAATTATTCCAAGCCCTCCTCCTCGACTAGATTCTCTAGACTTATAAAGGAACGAGTATCCATCTGGTGACGCCTCAGCTAGGAGAACAGTGTCACATTTACTAAGCCAGGTTTCAGCGAGAAGACACAGATCAGATTTTGTACTTAATATACAGTGATCCCTCGCTATATCGCGCTTCGACTTTCGCGGCTTCACTCCATCGCGGATCGTGGACAATGGGTCTTTTAATTTATGGTACATGCATCCTCAGATTGTTTGCCCAGTTGATTTCATACAAGGGATGCGGATTGGCGGATGGCTTAGAAACTACCCAATCAGAGCATGTATTACGTATTAAATAAAACTCCTCAATGATATATGATGTGCTTCCCAAGCGGTGCTTGATTGTTTGATTTTCTCTGTCTCTCTCACTCTCTCTTACATTCTCTGCTCCTGACGGAGGGGGTGTGAGCAGAGGGGCTGTTTGCACAGAGGCTGTTTGCCTAGAAGATATGGACGCTACTCTAAAAAATGCTGAAAGACTACCTTCACATTGCTTCCTTCTTTGCAGCTGCTTTATTGCGGTGCGCATACTTAAAAGCCCAACAGCACGTATTGATTTTTTGATTGTTTGCTTTTCTTTCACGCTCTCTCTCTCTCTCTGACATTCTCTGCTCCTGACACGCATTCCTTTGAAGAGAAGATACGTTTGCATTCTTTTAATTGTAAGAAAGAACTGTCATCTCTGTCTTGTCATGGAGCACAGTTTAAACGTTTGACTAAAGAGTGTTATTTCATGTCTAGAGGGCTCTAATAATGTTAACAGTGTGAGAGAGTTTATATCTGGAACGCAACCCCCGCGATCGAGGAGGGATTACTGTAATATCATTTACCAAAACAGCTTCATCTAATGTCTTCATCTAATTATACACCTTATTTTTTATTTATCAAGCAATTTAAGGTTTGCATCAAGACTAAATTTACTGGATGCTCCAGAACAGGGATTATGGGTAACAGCTTCAGGATAGTATCAGGTGGGATAAACAACAGCCTGTGATTTAAGATCACTTGACTGCGGCCTGGATAGTGCTCTAATCAATCAGCCAGACAGTTTTGCTACCATATATATATATTGGTGTTGGTCTTAAAATTTTATTTATTATTAGGATGTTCTTCTTCTAAAGTTTGCATATACTGGGTCCAGCTCTCTGGCACTTTTAGTATTGGCCTTAAATCTTACTTGTACATTGACCCAGTTAAATGTATGTCCGGTTGAAATTGTATGCGTATAAATGCAGTTCTTGCCCAGCGGTATACATAGGACAAACATCAAAAAGAATCTCAACACGTATACAGGAGCATCAAAACGCCGTCAGAAGGAAGGACTCACGATCACTGATTATATATTAGACTGTTGATAAGCCTGAAATAAATGCACCCATTACCACTAACAACTACAAGCTTGAAGTCATTTACCTGTCTTTGGTTCTCCCTTAGCAACAATGTGTCCATGAGTAGGGAGAATAACTAGTGTATAAGAAAATCAGTCTCCACCTCATCTGTATTTCTCCACTTTCATGTTGGAAAACAACAGTCTAGAAACACAGACCAAGACCGCTGGTTACAATGTATGTATCAGCAGAGTTTAATTATATACATTGTTAAGGAATTGCAGCTTCCCATTGGTCAGAGTTTTCTGGCATATGCAAGACAGTCGCATCATAGAAATTATTTTTTAAAGAGAAGTATCAACCAGGACTAATAGGATGCCCCATATGGCATTTTAAAGATGTTGGCAAGCACACCATAAAGAAAACTGGAATGAATGGCAAGCACCAATACAATTGTTGCAGGACAAAGTGGGCATTGTTCATTCTGCTAGGCTTTTCAATCAATCAATCAACATTTATTTATATAGCACATATTCATACAAAAAAATGTAGCTCAAAGTGCTTTACAAAATGAATAGAAAAATAGAAGACACAATAAAAGATAAACATAAGTCAACATTAATTAACATAGAATAAGAGTAAGGTCCGATGGCCAGGGTGGACAGAAAAAAACAAAAAAAAACTCCAAAGGCTGGAGAAACAAATAAAATCTGTAGGGGTTCCAGACCAAGAGACCGCCCAGTCCCCTCTGGGCAATCTACCTAACATAAGTCAAACAGTCCTCTTTGTATTTAGGGTTTTCATGGAAGGACCTGATGATGATGGTCACGTAGACTTCTGGCTTTCAGTCCATCAATGTTGGTGCATCATGATGCTTTGAGTAGGTGGTGGTGGCGCAGGCCGCCACCACAAAAAACCGGAAAAAGAAACAGAAGAGAGTAGGGGTCAGTATGTATTTTGGAGCCACTGTGAATAATTATTATGAAGAATTGAACATACAGAGTATCAGTATTAAGTTAAAGTGAAGTTATAAAAAGGCCATGTTAAAGTAGTGGCGGACAAGACCTGTTAAGTCAGCAGATTTACCAGGCATGCAGAAATTCAGCTGCACACCCACCACACTCCCTTTATTCCTGAGTGAGCGGCTGAACTGCAGCTAGTACCAACAGTTTGGTCAGCTCTTACTTGATAATAAATGTATAAACCAGAGTTGAGGTGACACCTTGTCAGCGACTCCTTCTGACAAAAAGATACACAAATGAACATTAATTTTAGGCTTGTGACTGAAAACTAAACGGTGTCTGGATGTGCTGGACAAAATAGCATGTATTTAAGTAAGCATTGGTTCTATACGTAACTAAGAGGGACTTTGATCCAGTCACCAAAGGTTACATGTTCTTTCAAAACTAGCTGTATTCTACTCTTCTCACTCTCTCTGAAAAGCTAAAAGCTATTGTTATATTCATCTTTGAGGACCTGAAAGTTGATGAGCTGCTTTCTCTTTGGGAGAGCTGAAAGTTGACAATCTGTTCTCTTTGTTAACTGAAAGCTGACAAGCTGCTGTTTTTGGGGTGAGAGGTCCCCCAACTCTCTGTGGTGAAAAAAGTTCACAAATTTTCTTATGCCTGGAAACTATTTAGTTTAGAAAAAAAGTAGGAGTTGGATGCCCAAAACTGTTTGTATGATCCACTCCGCCAAGCCAAGCTGTATGCCAGAATTCTGTCTGAGAAGACAGAAAAGCAGAATATTTCAAGAAGGGAACTTCAGCATCTATACTCTTGTGGCAGAAAGTGAAGCTTTTTCCTATGAATTGCAGAGGACTCAGCAAAGAGTCTAAGAGTGAGCTGAGTATGACAGCATCACACCACAGATAAATGGGTAGCAAAGAGAAAGACTGTACTCCAGTGCATGAAGACTTGCATGAACCCAGAGCAACAACACTCAACTGAACATAGCAGGGGTGTTAAAACTCAAAATAACACTATGTACCCAACTCAGGCCAGAATATATTAACAAAAATCTGCCAAATTTTATTTACAAACAAACTAGCAGTTTATTATGGATATTAGGTAAATTAATGTAAATTTCACTTATTTACAAAATGTGTACATGCAAGTAATATATAAATATAACATAATGGATAATTGATTGTTAATAGCTCCATTTTACAAAAAAAAAAAGTAAATAATAATATGAATAATTAAAAATGACACACATGACAGCCATGATGTACAACCATGGGTTTTGTTTAATTTAAACCAGTTTCCCAAGTTGTTCACATTAATACTAAGACAGAATAATAATGATATAAAACATGCATAATATACATATAATAAATATGCAATTAATGAAATGCTAATGTTGTAGCGTGTATGCTGACAAATTCAGTAATCAGGCAGAATTCCAGCCAAAATAATAATAACACATTTATATAGCGCCTTTCCTATGCTAGAAGCACTTCACAGGAGCTCAGAAAAAACAGCAGGGTAATATAATATTGGATGCAAATAATATCTATATAAAACACTAAATAAAGATAAATACAGGATATACAAGACATTGAAATAGAAATAAAGTCAATAAACCAGAATAAAATGAAAAATACTACAAGAAGACCCTGAACAAATCACATATTTTGTGATGCAGAAACCTGGACTGAGAGGGTAAAAAAGGTCAGAATGTCAGGTAAGTTAAATGCTTTCCTGAACGAGTTTTAAGTTGTTTTTTAAAAGAATGAATTGAGTCAGCTGACCTGATTCATTTTGTGAGGTTGTTACAAAGTCTTGGTGCTGTAGAGCTAAAGGCTCTGTCACCCATTGAGCACAGGTTAGTTAGGGGCACAACAAAATTACCATAATTGGTGAACATTACTGGGCGAACAGAAGCATAGTGACGGAGAAGGTTACTAGTGTAGTCTAGTGCAAGGCCATTTAAAGCGTTGTAGGTTATTAATAGAACTCAGAGCCAGTGAAGAATGAGTGTCATATCCTTGCTTTTGCAGATCTGTGTAAGGACATTTGCAGCAGACTTTTATATCAACTGGATCTCTGATAACAGATTAGTAGGGGCACCTGCCAGTAAGGAGTTACAATAGTTAATGCAGGATGTAATAAAAGTATTCCATGGAGCATTTTGATTCCTTTTATCTTGAGGATTTATAATGAGCAAATGAGCAATCCAAAAACCAATCCTACTGGCAGTAAACGGTGTCTAAAAAAGTAAGGAAAAGAAACCCAAAGAAAAATGTATTTACTGCATGTATCCAAAATCTGCATCAGGAGAATTTTTAAAACCACTCTTATATTAAGTTAAAAAGTGTACTAAAAAATGAAAAATAAGTCTCTCATGCATCACTCGTAAATTAAAAGGTGGGCACTTTTGCTAAGATTTTAAGAAGTGTTTTTTAAATGTTGATTGATGAAAAGCGCCCACGCTTTTATTTTACGAGTGGTGTATGAGAGACTTATTTTTTACTTTTTAGTACACTTTTTAACTTAATATAAGCCTAGTTTTTAAAAAGTATTTTTTTATGTATATATTATTTAAATTTTTTAGCCTTGGGTTTGTTTTGGTATAATTTTGTAATCAATATTTTAACACATCCTTTAATATTTCTATCCGTTACTAGTGCCATTAGTTGGTGAAATCTTGAACTATTCTTCATATGAAAATCTCATTTCTTAACATGGATTAATTGATCAATTAGTGAAACTGATTATTGATTCATGTATTGTCATTGGAAGTGAGTCAGTGTGCAAAATTTCAAGCCATGTGGACAATAGGAAATGGGTTAAATATCGATTACAAAATTTGTACCAGACCACAAACAGGTGAAGTTAAAATAAGCATGGTAATAATAATAAAAGAGGAAGAAAAGATAAAGGACACACTTGCTAAAAAGGCACAGCAGTAAAACAAAAATAAACCTATGAACTTGTACCTGTAGAAAATAAAGAAAGAATTGATGTTGTGCTAAAGAGTACCTCTGTGAAATCTAGTACACTGTACCTTAGGGTTCAGAAAATACAGGTGAGAGTTTATTGCTGAATCAAAGTACATCTGTGTACACTGGCACTATTACTTACATCATTATTGATGGCAACTGATCCTGTTAAAAGAGCAAATGTATTGTAAATGTGCTGGTTGGAGCACACAGACCAAATTCAGTGGTAGACAGAAACAGGTTTCGATCACGTTTAACACAAGTGAAAATTTGAATGTATTTTCTATCCATGTATAACAATGAAGTGAAGGAAAAAACAAAAGAATTGTGTAGCTTGGTGGCTACAGTCAGGTAAGCAGTGGAAGAACCAGTAGCCAGCATTGACTCCTTTGAAGTTTTTAAAAGTGAATCCAGTGGCATATGTAAAATCAAGCAAGCTGTTCCTTTGTGAGACAGTCACATCTTTTGCATCTTGTTAAAAAGCTAGTGTTTTAAGGCAGTATACCGTCTCATCTTTTCACTTTTTCTTGTAGGGCTATTATGAGCAGCCTGTTTTCATTCTAATTACAGGTAAGGGGATGATGTATGTTGTGCTGGACATAAATGCGATGAACACTAGAGAGGCATTTGAATTCCATCTGTAAATGCCAATTAAAGATGGAATCTATTTGTGAAACTCATACTAAAGACGTTTTTTGCGTAAACTAATAGTCATCATGGAGAATGTGTAACATGTTTTGAATGTTGATGACACGGGCTGCATTTAAAAGGTCCAAGGGCTGGATTCGGCCCGCATGTCTTGAGTTTGACACCCATGCCACACAGCATCAGATATCATCCTTATAAACATGGTATTGAAAAAGTGTAAAAACTCTAAATAGCCTGGAAACAGCCAACCCCTTCTGTGTTATATGCTTGTCTGTCTTGTGTCCTATCTTTTATTTCAATATATATGCAATCATCATATTTCTATAATCCTTGTGTTTCTTTAAACAAGTGTGCTTCTGTTACCTTAATACAAATGTAATGGCCAGAAGTTCTACCTTACAGGGAAATGTAAGGAAAGTAAAGTGTGAGCATTATCTTATTATTTAATTAATTACAGTCAGTGCCATAGGTAAAATGGATAATTCACTGATTGAGTCTGGGTGGACTTAAATCAAGCCCTTCCTTTGGATCCCTGACACATTTTCCTACACTGCGCCTAGTGCAGTGATTCTAAACCTTTAAGTATTTGCGACCCGAGTTTTCATAACAGTTTTAATCGCACCCCCCCTAACATTTTTTTGAAATGTAGATGCATATGTTATTATACCTACTTAACTTTAATCAACATTTATCTAACTCTATATTTATTGTTCTAGCATCAGAATGTAGTTTAAGTTAATTTGTTTTGGTTTTAACAGATGTTTTTTTCATATTTTTTATTCTTCTTTTCTTTTTTTCACATCTTTGCGCCCCCCTTTTTGTTACTTCATGCCCCCCTAGGAGGGGCCACCCCACAGGTTGAGAACCACTGGCCTAGTGGTGCCATGGCATGCCCAACAGCCTTAAACAGGGAAGGAAGAAGCTCCCAATAGAAAAGCTCCATGTAAACCCAGTCATCTCTATACTCCCAACAAATGCAGCCACTGTAACAGTGACCGTTCACAGTCATATTCACATTATCCAATATTGTCACAGTACACATCCATCATTAGTAATGATGTAGAGTAGTACTAATCTATTGTTAAACATTAATCTATTACTAATGTTAGTAACTATTTGAGATTAGATAAGATACTTATTAATACCTGTATCAAAAAATTAAACCATTAGCATAGTTTTGTGTGAGGCGTATCATTTAGCACTGTAAGCATGCTTGCCTCTACAGTTTTTTAACTGTGACAGTAAATGCTTGGTTGGCCTAAGTTCTGAGGCTCTGAATTTTCCTTTAACAGCAGTTGCAAATACAACTTCTCTCCATTTAGCAGCCATTAGATAGATAGCTAGAACAAACTTTATTTGTTCCCATGGGGACATTTGCTTTTTTACTAGCTCTTTAAATAAACAAATTCATAAATAGGTAAATAAGTAAGTAAATAGATAAATATACACACACACTTTGGTCAGAACAATGAAAGGAAATTTAAAAAATAAAACTTCTGACTTAGTTGTTACAGACAGTGAGCCATTATGCAGCAGTATTGTTGTTGGTATACACACACTTCTGCTAAATAATTTGTTGGCTGAAAATATTCTGTATTAGTGTGTGAAAGTGAGAATGTGCAGCGTTGTTTATAAAGGCACTTAGTTTTGTTTTAATACATTACTTTGTAGCTACATATAAAGGGTCCAGAGTATACCCTGTAACTATGTTTGTCCTTTAAAGGATCACCCACTCTGCTTGTCAGAATTGGACTTGTCACTGGTCATTCCAGTTGACATGGTAGGAGTTGTTGATGTAGTAGGGATGGTGTGAGAAGACTTGAAGAAAGTGGCAGTAGGAGGGAAATTCTATTAAAAAATGGTTCAGTGTGTTAGCTTTGTCTATATCCCCATTTAGCACCAGAGACCAAGATTGTCCAGTAATTATACACAGTCCATTCCAGACATCCTTCATGTTATTCTAAGTGAGTTTGTTTTCTGTTTTAGCTTTGTAAGCATCCTTTCCTTCACACAGCTTTTTCTTTAGCACACGCTGTACATGCTTTAGAGTGTCTTTGTCACTGGATTTGAATGCTTTCCTTTTCTTATTGAAGAGACCTCTAAACTCCTTAGGAATCCAGGGCTTGTTGTTTTGAAAACAACACGCTGTCTTTAAGTGTACAATGTGTTGACACAGAAGTTAATATGTGATGCAGTTACTGGTTGTCTCAAAATTGTCCCCATGTGACTTTCCCAGTCTGTCATTTGGAAGCAGTCATTCAAGGCCATATCAGCCTGTGGGCTCCACTTCCTCAATATTCTGGCGATAACAGACTGCTGTCTATTAACATGTTTGTGGCTGGGAATGAAGTTGAATCGGGTTGTGATCAGATTTGCATAAAGGTGTCAGTAGTTTACATTTAAAGGCATCTTTAACATTTGAATACAGCAGGTCCATCTTGTTATTTCTTAGGCCGGAGTTATACTTCACGCGACGCATGCTGCAGCGGACGCTCCTTCTACGCAAGCGTTGTAGTGTTCATACTTGCATGCATACTTTACGTAAATCTGGAGGAATCCACCAGGTGGCAGTGTGAGATATTATCATGGTGAGAACAGGTTCGGCTTCTCTGTGTTGTGAATTGCCTAGAACACTCATTAAACTCTGATGACACTTTACTGCAATATCTCTGAAAAGGATGTTTATTGATTAAATCCATCAATCCAGGGATGTGTCCATTCCAGCAAGCATTGGGCACGAGTGAGAAACAGTCCCTTGACGAGGCCGCAGGAAGGTGAATACAAGCACTCGCATACACTAGCGTCATTTTAGCGGCACAAAATCCCCAAATCTGCATATCTTTGGAAGGAAACCGGAGCACAGTGTGGAATACAAGCAGGAAATACCAGCAACATAACTCCCTGCGAGACAGCAGTGCTATCGCTCCACCACCGTGACACCCCTATGTGTGTAATTATTAACAGTATTCATTATTTAAACAAAATTATATGTAAAATGTAACATACACACTTTAATGCATTTCATCATGAAAGTGGTATCAAGTACAAATCTAAAGATTCTAAATGTGCAGAGAGTTCATACTTTTAATTTGTTCTTTGTGGTGATCTATTGCTGCTTGCCGCTGCTGTCAGGTCCAAGAAGCTCGTAGAGATTAAAAACTGGGATGACGTTTACGGTGGTCTGCATTAATGATAAAGTAAACTACGAGGTTAAAGTGGACATTTCGAGATTAAAGCCGAAATTTCCACTTTAATCACAAAATACGCGTTTTCACGTGTCCTTTATTTTTTTCTCAGTGGCTCATATATAACGCTATACATTATGTTGCTGTTGTTAACTTGCAAAAATAAAATAAAAAAAAAGACGGCACAAAAGATGGTATGTGAGACTTTTAAACTGTATCGTGTCATTACGTTTGGGAATATGCAACGCTTGAATATAAAAGCACCATGAATAGATCTGTATGTCGGCATTTTGCTTCACCACATCGAAGCATTCATCCCGTAGGATCTGCATAGAGGCTTTGTGTCACATGTATATAGTAAACAGAGACACTGACGTCACGTTCCGACTTTTAGCACACTGTGCCCCCCTGACTTTTTGCTTGTACTGCAACTCACGCACGCGTTGCGTTAATTTCTGAGGACCTGCTCAGAGGACGCGTGAAATGAACGCTGGGAACGCGTGGCAGCCATGATGCTTGGGCGCGTACGCGTTCTGAGCGTAAAGTATAAATTGGCTGTTAGAGTGTAACATGTCACAAACTGATAGAAATTTGCCATTGTTCCTTCCAAAGTTACATGGTTAAAGTCACCACATATTGTAATTACAGGGTTGGAGTGAGTCATCATTAAAGAGTTGGTGACAGAATGAATCATTTTTTGTTGCTAAACCATTTACAGAGGGAGGAATTTAAACATTAGTAAGGATGATGTAATATCCATGGCCAGATAACATGGAGAAATTCTGACAGACAGAATTTCAATGCCTGAATTACAAACTATAGTTTTAACTGTAATATGCTCCCTTTTACATTATAATTCACATAATTGACCAGTCCCCCTCCTGTCTTTTTTCTACACCAAACTGTCTCTCTGTTTGCTCGAATAAGATGAAATACCTAAATTATATCTGGTTATAAACTAGCTCGCCATAAAGCAGAAAATGCTGCTGTATTTGTATCCTCCATGACCCGCTATAAGCACATACAGTTCATCCATCTTATTTGACAGCGATCAAACATTTCCCATTACAATAGATGGTAGAGCAATTCTAATACCTTTTTGTCTAGCTTTTACTCTTGTGGCGGCACATCGCCCTCTCCGTCTGTGGACAGGCAGCTCCTGCAGTAAAGTGAACTAAGCTGCTTAGGCGCTCACAATCGCAGGGCAAGTAGCTGATTACGAGAATACTTCATACACCCTGCTTTTATTTTCTTAGTGTCTCTTATGTTTTCTGGTGTTGCAGGCATAAGGCAGCCTTTGGATCCTTACAATTACTTTAAGACCATGTAGCAAAAAGTAAAGCAAGGGTACCTTAAATTTTAACATTTTCTTTGCTAAATTTTTTTTACTGAAGTTTATGTAATAATTAAATAGTAATTAAGAATCAGAATCACTTATATTCACCAATACTTAATGTATTGGAATATGGAGCTGCTTATAACAGAATACAACAAATATACATTAAACAGCAAACAACAGTTGCAAATAGTACATTTATAAAGGAGATGTGTACATGACTGTGTGTATAACATTTATGCACAGTTCATATCCTGTAGCCAATTAGTCTGCAGTTTCTTTTGTTCGGACATAGATGGCATATAGTAAATAACACAGTTTACTTAATTTTATAATTTATGTGTAAAGGTGAGATTAGTTGTGGTGCATTTTACCTAACACCATTCATATTAATATTTACTAGACAGAACAGAGCATAGCGGGTTTATAAAAAATTTCTTTTCAAATTATAAATCAATAATAAATTTGTTAAAAAGTAATCAGATTACATTTTGGCTAGTTCATACTTTTTCAGTCAGGAACATCCAAGTTGTACTTATTGATATAGCTTGGTTACATCATGTTACTCAATACTGTAATGCGGATTGAAAAAGCTCTTTTTTGTTGTTATGTGTGTCTATAATTTATAGCTCTGCTATTTCTGTATATTGCTTGGCAATTCACTCGTAAATGTGTATTTTTATATTATGGCTTTTTTTGTTTTGTGTTCCCTGTTCTACTGCTGTTTGATTTGACTAATTCCCCACAGTTTATTACACTGATGGTGTATTATTTTTTGTGTACCTGTTTTAATTTGATTTCTTTTTAAAATGAATTATAAAGGTTAAATACTTGAATAAGTACTTTGTATTTGATGCATTGTTCTTTATTATGTGTTTAGTCCTAATTAGCTCTGTGTTTGTTTTAGAGAAACCTGCCGGCCTGCAAGAGAGTTTGCCCACTGTCAGCCATGGTCAAATGGAGGGATCCAAGGACCTGATTGTTGATTCTACATACTACAGCAATTTTTACCAGCCATCACGTTATCCACCTTATTATAACAACTTGTACAACTACCCACAATACCAGGTGCACTAGCTTTGTATTTTAATATAATGCTATGGTTGTGTCAAATCCAGTTAACTGCATATTTGTAAAGTATTAGTGATTATACAGATTTATTACCATTGAAAAAGTTGGTTGTAAGTTTTTTTTTATTTAATTAATTTATTTTTAGTAACAAACTTTTTTTGCTTTTCTGAGTTCTTACAGTTTAGTATAGTTTAAAATATTGTTTTAAGTGTAATATTAGTGCCTTGAATTTCAGATGTTTGGTGTGGATATTTAAGGAATATTATTTTTTTAGAATATAGCCTGTGGTTTCAGTCACGAAAAGGATGTGGATTTAAACAATAGCTGTAATTTAATGTGTGTAAAATAATCCCCAACAAATGCTAACTGATTGTTCTTATGAACATTAAGAACTTGGCACAAATGTACTGTATGCAAGCAATTATAATATTTTTTATTGAGGTACCTGTTGCTTGTACACATACACTACCAGTCAAAAGTTTGCAATCATGAAGAAAGTTTAATGATTTTAATAGAAATTAATATCTTTTTATATGTTAATTTATTATTCAGATATAGTTGCAAAGTCCGATTTTCAGCAGCCATCGTTTCAGTGTCCCAAAGGTAAACTCTCTTAGCTTGTCCTTACTTAGTCATTTATAAATGCTAATTGGTTATTACAGAAGTCTTTGTAACTTCATTAGCACAGCTGATACTTCTTATTCTCTTTGCTTGGTTTACAAGGTGTTGGCATTGCTAAAGTTCACTTATGGGTTTTAAAATGTTTAGACTGAAACAGCTTTCTAAAGAAACATGCCACTCATTGTTCATTTTTGTGAAAAAAAGGTTATTCAATGTAACAGATTGGCAAGAAACTGAAGATTTCATTCAGAGGTGTCTGTTGCTGTCTTAAGAGAAGAGGGCAAACTGTATCTAACCAGGATAAGAAAGAAGGGGGTCCAGATGCACAGCTCCATCAGTGTGTGTGATAATAAAAAGAAAACACACTGTTTCTTCCTTAAATGCACTTCAGAAGTGTCATCTGTTACAGAGAAGAGAAATTTTAATGATATACAGTATTTGCATTGTAAGCAGTTTTTCGTGAGCATGATTTGGGTTCCTAGTCTTCTTCTTCCTAGTCACCTGTCATAAAACTGCATCTCACCCAGTACTGTGCACATATTGTCCATCATCCTTGTAAAGGCATGTAAGTAACATCATGCAGAACCTTGATTCAATACACTTTAACTCAAAAAAACTGCTTTTAGGATGCTAAACACAACATGTTATAAATTATATTGTCTTTAGTAGTTTGTGAGTTTGTGATCTGAAATTTATTATCCGTAATGAAAAAATATTATACAATAAAGTAAATATTCACATTAAGTTAAGCATGGCAGACACAAAAATACACTTATTTATTTGTAGTTTCAAAGTAGCCTGCGTTACCTTCATTAAGTAAATGATTACTGTACAGTACGTTAAGCAGCACTACATTATGCACACACTCAACACACTCACAGTCATGCCAGTAATCCAAACTAGGCAAATGTTCATGATATGGGTGGAAAACTATAGGATTCAGGGTGAATGTGCAAACACAATACAATGACCTGTCAAAAATAACAGCTGTGGTACTGGGAACATTCTGGTCAATTTCCCTTTAAAAAGTGAGTTTTATACATGTGAATCTTGTCATTGCTGTTCATTTGTTCTTAGGACATTGTCAGAATTTTAGACTTGATTTTTTTTCTTTCTTTGCTTTCATGTATCACATTTTCTTGTTTTGCTGTTCCATTGAAAAATGGAAATACACGTTACGCATTGCTTTATGAATGTATCATTTACACAGAACAAAATTTTTAAAACTATGATGATTTCTAATGCGTCTTTTTTATAAAATAAAGCAAGTTATTAATGTTGGCAGGTGTGGTGGAGAGCCGGGGCCCTTACCCAGTCAGGATACCTCCACGCTGGGAGGACCAGAGGAGCAAGTGTGGCCAGAACATTATCTCCCCCGGAACGCTAGATGGCAGCCCCCCAGGGTTGCAGCAGTGCCTCAGACTCCTGCAGGGCTTCATGGGAGTTAGAGTTTGGTGGCTCCACTCCACGAGGGGGCGACCGCCCTGGTGGCTTTGGGGACCATGGGAACAGAGCTTAGAAGCTGAACCCTATAGGGTGTCAGCTTTCCGCCGTGGGAGACCTGCCCTCACGGGATGGGCCGCTGACCCCTACGGGTCTCAGCTTGTGGTGGGGCACTGTGGCAAGTGGCTGGGGATGGTACCCAACTGGGATGTCCAGGAGGACTGGAGGAGGGCTTACGCCTCTTTCAGACCACGAGGGGGCAACTGACCTGGTGGCTTTGGGGACCATGGGAACAGAGATTAGAAGATCAACCCTATAGGGGCCTGCGGTCATCACCACGGGGTGCCCCAATGCGTGTGGAGCCCTGGCCCTCAGCACTTCTGCCACACCTGGAAGTGCTGGAGGGAAGGAAACCAGGGACACCCGGAGTGCTTCTGGGTGCGTAGCTGGTACTTCCGCCACACTTGAGAGTGCCGGCGGAAACTAATCGGGAGGCACCTGGAACACATTCAGGTGTGAATAAAAGGGGCCGTCTCCCCTCATTCGATGGCTTGAGTCGGGAGCGGAGAAAGATGGAGCTCGGGAGGAGAGGAAAGGAGGCGGCCTGAAGAAGGAAAAGGCATTGTTGAGGCCTGGACTTTGGGGGAGTTTTGGGGTTGTGTGTGCACATCTATATAGAATATTATAAATTAAACGTGTGTTATGGTGCTTAACATGATGTCTGCCTGTCTGTGTCCGGGCCAGGTTCCACACCAATAAATTCTGCCACACAGTACCTTTAAATCACACCACTCATGCACCCTCCCGCCCAGCAATTTGGAATAGCTCTACAGCTGTTATCATGCCTTTCATGATTTGGTAATGAACCTGCATCTCCAAAAACTCCCTGCTCATCATGCATGTGTTGGTGTACCACTTGAAATTTAAAGTGGGATTAAAGAAATCTATTTTAAACAGTAAATGTGTCATTCATGTCTGCTCATCAGTTATAAAAAAATTAAAACAAAATTAGAGGAAAAGTTGGTGAAGTCAGTTATGAAATTTTCTACTTGTGGTGTCTTGTCTTCACTAAAAGTTTCAGATTTTGGAGTATTTTAGATTAGGGATACTCATCCTGTATAGATGTTATATATATATATATATATATATATATATATATATATATATATATATATATATATAGTTACATAAATAATTATGTTGTTGTAATACAAATGTGTTTGAAATGCCTATCCTTAATATTTACATTTTTCCATCCTGTAAATTACTGAAAGATTAGCATTAGCATATTAAGTAGTTGTGATTTTTATTTTTTAATTTAACCTATGAGTTATAAAAGATCTCAAAATTACCATTCTAAAAGATTAGCCAGAAAGATTCTGTTTTGGAATATATAGTACATGTTGCTATAAATTATATATTGAATAAACTGTTAAGGTGCTTTGAAGTAGTCTAAATGCAATTGCTCATGAGTCCAGTAGGTGGTGTTACATTTCCTCATTTTATTCCACTACTGAGCTTTGGACTTATAAACTGTGCAATGAAAACAATAAACTTTAGAAATTCTACTAACAGGGATGTTCTTATTTCTAAATCTGATATTTAATTACTACAATTAAAATTTTTGTGGTTATTAATGTTGTATGTTTATTATTTATCTTTGCTTTCTTTTGAAAAATATAGTTCCTGTATATTTGTTATTTTACCTACTTTTTAGTAATTCAGAGACAATCCTGGCAACAATATGCACAAGGCTGGAACCACTTGAACACAGGGTCCACTTATACACATTCACACAGGGCCAATTTGGAGTTGCCAATTTACTCTTTGTGCAGATTTGAGAATATTATGTTACTTTTGAATTTTTATATATGCTGTATTCATTGGTTATTTTACAATGAATGTTGTCTCTTACAGTGAATCACATTTTCTTGTGCCACATTGCAAACTGTATGTGAAACCTCTGAATTTATTTCATTACTAATTAAAGCAGAGGTAGAAGGTAGCTGGCCAAAAGCCTCAGGCCTATGCAAGAAATTATTTACACAAATTATTTAAACACATGTTATTGCTAATACTGTGTTCTGTTTTTTTATGCATTTTGAGATGTTCCCAGATGTGCCAAAATTTATTCTGTTCAGTTGTAGATTTTTTGTTTTTTATGTACTTTTTGATGTGGTTGTGTCAGATGTGACCAACTTTTAAAGGCAAACAATGAATAAACATTACTTATTTTTCATTACCTGCTGCTTACTGGCTGCTGAAAATATCTGGCCCAGCTAAAGTTCTCGGTTTCTTGCCCAACTGAATTTGTAATTGAATAGCTCTGTCCTAACATATCCATTGCATGTAGTGCAATCTCTACTACGTGCTTGGCTGGACTTAACAAAATAGTTTACTTTGAGGGCAACAAATTAGTAAATATAAATTAAGAGAGGAAATTACAAAAATAGATTATTGCAGTAAAATGTTACATGTTATGAAAATTCAAAATCTGTAAGATACACCCAAAAATGATCAGGAAACAAAATATTTATTGTCCAGTAGAAATTTCCAAAGCATAGAAAAACGAATGGTTCCTTCTGTTTTTGACAGGCAGGGCATTTCAAAAATAAATACCTGCGCATTATTTTGATAAGAAAACATGTATTCGAATAGTGGCAAATGCTTTTGCAAAAATTCATAGTGTAAGTGCTCTCTCAAGCAATTGCGTATAATCATTCGAAAGTGAAAGTTTTTTTTTTTTACCGAATAACCACCTCACCTTTGAAACAAAGATGATCCTTGTGCACACTTGGATCAGGCTTGCAGTGGCCATTTTAACAGGTGTGATGACAAGGGTGGAGACATAGAAAAACATGGACTACAACGTTTTATAGGGAAAATTGTGAACTTCAATTGTAACAGTAAATAGACAAGTTACTTTATGTATCCTCTGTAAAAATTTGCCTTATTGTCAGTTCCGAGTTAATGCAAATGTTATTTTAATCTATACTAATAAAAGGCAAAGCCCTCACTCACTGACTCACTCACTGACTCATCACTAATTCTCCAACTTCCCGTGTAGGTAGAAGGCTGAAATTTGGCAGGCTTATTCCTTACAGCTTACTTACAAAAGTTGGGCAGGTTTCATTTCGAAATTCTACGCATAAGGGTCATAACTGGAAGCTATTTTTCCCCATATAATGTAATGGAGTCTTGAGTTGGAGATGGCGGGGGGAGTTTCGTGTGACATCATCACGCCTCCTATGTAAGTACGTAGAGCACAAGGAAGAACTCCAAACAGCGATCAGCACAAAACGCCATTTCACAATTGAGAAGGCAGAAAAACATTATGAAGCAAATGATGCATACAAGCATATTCATAAGTACAGCTACTGCGGAAACAAAGCACGGCGTGAACCGTAAGTTTATATTAAATTAAGTTCATAGGCTACCACTAGCGTTTGTAATTTAGTGCCTGCCCATATAAGGCCGTCCATCAGCGGCAATCCAATACAAACACTGCCGGTAAATATTCACGTGTGAAGGACTGTGCTTATGCAGAGGAAGATGAGATGGTCAGGGTGGTGTTTGGCACAAACTCATTGAAACTGCGAGAGAAAGTTTTAAGTGCCGGGTCTTAGCTGACATTACGAGATGGCACCAGTACAGCTGCGAACCTTCGATGCAAGAACACCAAGCGGCTCACGTGAACTGACGCAGTGCACAGACAAAAGCAACAGTTCCAAAGAGTGCTGAACAAAAACCGAATTACACAATTGAGAAGGCAGCAAAAAAATATGAAGCGTCTTATACATAGAATCATATTCATAAGTGCAGCTACTGCGGAAACAAAGCACACGGTGGAAAAAGTGAATGTCCTGCTAAAGGAAGACAGTGTAAAAAAAACCCGTGCATGCAGTTTGTCACATCACAGATAAAAGGAAGACGAGCTGTTTATTGATGCAGTAAGGAACTAATCGATGAATGAAACCTCTTATCTTTACAGCGATTGACAAACACGGAATGTAACTTGAACACATCCTACAAATACGAGCCTGATTGAAAGAAATAATGATAATCAAATCCTTGATGACAGCAACATTCAATAACACTCACAAAACAATTACTGTATATTGACAATCATGTTACGTTATTTTTAAAATGTTCCCTTTTCTTTTTCATAACTTCTACTTCTCCACTGCGATACGGGTATATATATAAATGTATATATATACCCGATCTACAATATATACTTTAGCATAGACAAGCCACACGCTGTGGCTAATTGTAGAGTCTTAAGCCTCTAACGCCGAGGTTCGATTCGAGAGGGATGTACTGACTATGTAGCGTGCTACCGATTCATTTTACCTTCGCATCTCCTTGGTTTGGGACGTATGAAAAATATTAGGTTAGCAGAATCATGTTACGTTATTTTAAAATTTTCCCTTTCTTAGCACAAGCACAGCTGAGAAGCTTGATGCATGTACTCCATAACGCGTTAAAAATAACGCATTTAATCACACTTTCAATTCCAAGCAAGCGGGAACTTTTGTCAATGCATGATTTCCTGGTACATCCATTACACTGATGCACACATCACAGCTACAAAAATGTTAGAGTCGGAATAAAGCGTTCCTACGACTGATCATTTCGACTTCCGCGAAGCCTTGATAAAAGCATGGTTTTGTGCACACTGAAAAGCAAGCAAAATTAGATGCATTACAGAAAGCGGACTTTGTGGCTCTTACTGGGGATCATTGGACTTCCGTGACCGTTAGTAATTCTAAATACATCTAATTACAAAATGTTCAATGATCACACTGTTTTAGCCTAATGTACAAAATAATTTTGGCTAATGTTACTCAGAGTTTAAAGAGTAAGCTGGTCAAATTACCTTTTATGTTTCTGACTTATTTTTTAAGAAGAAAAACTGCACTTTATGGTGAAATTTTGGTTATTATTATTTAAAGACAATACTATTCTGAAAATGTACTTAAAGTACTTAAACTACCACTTTATTTTTAAGTCTGCCCAATTTTAACCAGGGATGATATTTTTGTTTCTGTTTTGAATTCAAATGCAGTTTAAAGGCTTTTTTTCAGAAATTAAAACAGCTTCAGTTTACAATATTCATGTCCATGTCTATTATTTGATTCTGTAAGCCCACTAAAACCGTTTAAATAAAAAAAAAAAACATTTGCGATTTGGGGCAAATTTTGTGTCGATTACATACGATTAATCAAGATTAATTCTTACACAGCCTCTAATTAATTGGATTAATTTTTTAATCGAGTCCCACCTAATATATATATATATGTAGATATATATATGTAGATTTGTATATATATGTGTATATATGTAGATATGTATATGTTGTATATACAGTATGTATATATATGTGTGTGTATATATACAGTATGTGTATATATATGTATATATATATGTTTATATGTATATATATGTTTATATATGTGTCTGTGTGTGTGTGTATATATATATATATATATATATATATATATATATATGCCAGCAACACTCATATCAATGACAAAACAATTACATTAACAATCATCTTACGTTATTTTTAAAATGTTTGCTTTTCTTTTTCATAACTTCTTTAACACACTACTTCTCCGCTGCGAAGCGCGGGTATTCTGCTAGTAATAAAATATAGCATGTTTTACTGACCATGTAAAAACAATAGCTACTTCTTGTTTCTCCCAAGTATTTTGAGTGGAAATTCATGTAAGCCTACTCAAGTGGGAAAGTGCAATCTCACTTGCTGTCCTCAGTTAATTTAATAACTTATTCTTTTTCTTGCTCTTCATCTTTTCCTACTTCCATGTGAGGTTGATGTGCTCAATCAGCTTTCTCCAAATAGCTTCATCCTGCACCTCCTCTCCTCTCCAGTCCAGTCCTTTTCCTTCAGATCTTCTTTTACTTTATCCATTCATCTCTGCTTTGGCCTCTGTCACTTTCTCTTCCCCTGTAACTTCCATTTCCATCAGTCTTTTGCCCACATATTCATTGTCTCTCCTCTTCACATGTCCATACCACTTCAGCCTATTTTCCTGTAATTTCTTAGATATCTCTCCCTTTTGTTATACCTCCAATTGTCTCATTTCTTATTCTGTCCATTGTTTGTAACCCCTTGCATCCATCTCAACATTTTAATTTCTGCCATATCCAACTTTTTCTGCTGTGCCCCTTTACTGCTCATTTTTCAGCTCCTTACATTATTGGTCTTACAACTGTTTTAACACTAGAATTACCAAAGCCTATGAAGAAATGTGTAAACCCGGCCCACCTTAAATCCGTTCGCACCTCTCAGTTAGCGTCTTTTGTGTTGTAAATGTGTCAAAAAGCACAAGCAGCAAGCAGCCTACTATCCCAACTTGCCCACTGCCGCAGAAACGGCAAAAAGCTCTCACAGCTCAAGCCTTGTTTATCTGGGAGTGAGGTACTGGGTGCTGTATAGTGTAAATAATATACAGTATTGTTATCTGGAACACATGCATTTCATGTGTGTTCTGTGTCTACAAAGATGTATGTAAGTGTAGCATGACAGAAATGTTGAATACATACCTAAAAGAAAAACTATTTTCATGTTTAATTATTAATGACAAAATTTTGATATAAAGTGTATAATGTGTGTAGACTGAAGTCCAAATATAAAATAAGCACTTTCACAAAAGGTAGAAGTATAATAAAACAAGTGCGCTTTTATTGAAGACTATAACCGAAGAAAAAAAAATCGGGTTAGCGTAGTTCGTTGTTATGACTGCTTTGGTAGTACAGCGGTAAGAACTGCTGACTCATAATCAACAGGTCACGGGTTTGAGTAGTGAGCTGCTCTTATTGTTACTATTATACAATAAAAACATACATTTGATTTGAGTCTGTAACTCTGCTTGTAAAGGTTAGCGTTTTGTTTTTTTTTTTTTTTTATTCAGTTTTATTCCCTCAGTCGCGTTCACGCTTCCCCTGATCTGACACTGCTGTTTTCAAATAAAGACGTGCATAACAGAGGTGAACTCAGATGAGGATGAGGGTTCTACATCGGAGAAAGAGAACAGAAGCCCTCCCCGCAAGAAACATCCACTGACATATAAGAACAACGCAGCTACACCAGGCATAAAGGTCAAAGATGGCACCGTTTGGATACAGCAAGAGGTCTGGTGTCATCCTGCCAGTCAGTCTGCCCCACACCTGCCCTTCAAAGAAAAAGCATGGCTTACAGAGCTCACCAAGGAATAGTGCAAAGTAAAGTTTGTGATTATGTTTTGTGATATATAAAAACATCTACAGTATATGTTACTCATATAAAAGCCACATTGAATTTTATTTATCTTGATTTATTTACGTATCTTCCTAAAGTCACAAGTAGACTGCAGAGCTTCTTCTGTTTGATCAACACAGGCATGCTGATAAAAGTACATGTGTACTGAAGTGACTTTAGCTGCAGGAGGAAGCTCCACACAACTTTTGTTACAGTTGTGCCTTTGTCCAAAAACGGTTTCATAAGCTTTATGACCTTAGTCTTGAAAAGTCTTTCTCCCGTGGGGCGACTGGGATCTTTTCCTGAATAAGATCAAACACATTTGCATAGGGTGTGACAGTGACACTTATCACCTATCACTCCACCTATTCAGTCTGACAAAGACTGTCTTTTAGTTTGTTGGATACTACTATACCTACTCCATTTCTCCCTTGCCCATTTATTCTACTTTACAATAATTTAAAGCCTTAAACCCTTAAATCTAGCCACTAGCCCAACTTTGTGTTGGTCTCAAGCCTAGGTAAATATAGATGGTTAGTGTCAGGAAGGGCATCTGGCTGTAAAACTTTAGTAACAAACTTAATGATGGAATCAGTCCATTCAGTTTCAGAAAATTAAATTGTCGATATTGATCAAAATATTACTGTCTAGAAACATGTGCGTCTGACATTAGGTCAATGATTGTAAATCTAGGTTTGAGTTTTTGGATGGCACAGTAATATAGTGTTTTATTTCACTTTGATTGCCTCAGGTTCGTGTCTGAGGTTCTGCAACATTACAAATTGAATTAAACTGTAGTAAACGAAAAAATAGAAGCTGGCCAGCATCATTTTTAAACAGCTTTGGGTCCAGTGCCATTAGTATTCAGGTTAAGACTCATTCAGTTTTCATTTAGTATTTTTCTTGCATGTAATTTAAAGCCATTCAGGGTGTACTTGAATCCAAGTGTATATTTTTTGCCCCCAGCTAAGAGAAGAGATGAGGAGAAGCATGAGCATGGGCAAAAATAGTTAGGGGAAAAGAGAGAAGAATAAGGAAAAATGTGAGCCACCAAATACAGCTGTTGATGAGTTAGGAGTGATTATAATACCAATGCTTTCTGATAACTATTTAAAGATTTTTGTCCTAAATGATGTTAATTTAGTGCATTCCCAGAATATAAGGAGCTAGATGGCAATGTGCGCAAGTTGGATCCTAGCCCTGGGTACATTTTGGACAATTTTAAACAAGATATGGGCAATTGATAATAGATTTTAAGTTGAACTATTGAGTGCTTTGCACATATACAGTAGAACTAAATTCTGTGTATGGCTGATTTCAACTCCTTTTCTGAAATGTTAAATGTGAGGTCTGTCTTCCTCCTTACCCTGAAAACAGGGAAGATTTTTTGAAATGACCATTTTTGATGGGACTTGTGTGTCTTTTCTGTACTTGATAGTTCGTATAGTTAACTTGCCTTTCTTAGGTCAGTGAAGCCATTTATTATTGTATAAAGGGACTAGTTGACCAGGGCTTGAATTTCAGCAGATTTTTATAGTGCTTAAATTTGAGTTCCTTGTCTATGTGCTAGTAGTGTAGTATAGGCAATTACAATCAATTTGTCCAAATCCACTTTAAGCCTATCTCAGATAGGGCTGCAACAATTAGTTGACGTAATCGACGTGAACTACAAAAAATCGTCGGCGTGGATTTTTTATTGTCGACACGTCATAAACAGAACCTTCAACAGAGGCTCCAGTCACAAAGAACCACATCGTTTTTGTAACTGCAATGCACTACATGAACGTATGGTGACAGTATCATTTGTTATTGTTTGTCAGAACGCACACAGTCTTACCAACGCAAGCATTCAGGAGCTGTGATGCCACCATGCCGAGAAGTGAGTTTTACCGAGTAAAGTTAGTGTCACATGTTAATGTTGATGTGTGTACTATAATGTGTATATCAAGGTTTCGACAATGATAGTTAACCCTTAAACCGACACATACTTGGGGGTTAATGCACCCCTGGACGCCAAATTCTTTTTAGCTGCACTTGTTAAGTAAACATCACAATTCATAAATAAAATGTGAAATTTTAACGGAACACATTTTTTTCATGCAAAGAGCATCACAATTACTGCAACACTAAACATTTTACACACTGCAAATGAACTGTAAAAATTATAAAAAAAACTACTGCAACAATCTATTATTATATGCTCAATATGCAACTGAAATTATTTATGAAATTGAGTAGATCACCGAGCCAACTACGCTTGAACTGGCTGCATGCAAACACACAGAGGTAAACGCTGATGATTGCAGGCTCGTCTAGTGCAACGGCTAAATCCCAGAGACAGTGTTGCTGCAGTTCTGCCGGGGCCGGCAGTGGTCGTGAGCTGGCTGCTCAATGAATATACTGCACTGACTGATCAGCTCCGGCATGCTGGCAAATTGCACTGAGAAACAACTTTATCCAGTTGCAGAGTTCAATGAATGCATGTCGCCACATATACCCGACTTTGGCGTGCTTCCAAATTGCACTGGAAAATGACTCTAGCTGGTTGTGGCATTCAACAAATGGACTTTTCCGAATATACTCGGCTCCGGTGTGCTGGCAGTAATTACCTTGTTACATATTTTGTCTGTTATTTTTTTATTTTGGTATAATATAGTACATGATGTGATGAACTACAACACTTTTCTTTCAGAGTGTGATGATTAAAACATCTTTCTCTGTCTGCAAAATCATTCTTATGTATTCCTGCTACCTCTACTCCCTCTGAGCGTCTCTTCTCAGCAGCTGGGAACATTGTCTCAAAGAAGAGAGCCAGCCTCACACCAGACCACTTCGAAATGCTCACGTTCCTGCACTGCAATCAGGAATATATGAAGTGAATCTTTTATAAACTGTATATTATTGCTTTATTTTATTTGAAGTGAAGCTTTATTTAAACTTTTGGACTTTAAGACACACCAGTGGCCATTTTTGGTTAAGTTAAATGCACTTTTTGTGTTTAAAGACTATGTGCACATTAGTTTATTGTTTAATGTATTATTTTTTTATTGTGATGGTCACACTAATATGAAAACATCTGGTTATTTTCTGTTTCACTGGTTGTTGTTTTAATTTGATTATTATTAATTTTAATCGTGTTATTGCAGAGACATCAGGGTGACATTCACAGGTGGACAGACATGAGCAGATGAGGTAAAACATGCACTGGAGCCCAGAACAGGATGTGTAACCACAGGTCGCAGGCATCAAAATAGTCAGGGATGAAATAATCGTGACTAATCGAAAAAAAATCAAACAATTAGTCGACTACCAAAATAATCATTAGTTGCAGCCCTAATCTCAGAGTACACCAAATACATCTTTTAATGGATTAGAAGAGATTGTGACACCAAGGCTGTTTGATAGGCATTCAAAGATATTGTCTAAAGTAATGTTAATGTGTACTCCTAAAACATGTAGTTCAGTGAGGCTTGAGCTAGATTGCAACTCTCATTGGTTGGACCTTGCCCTGGATACATTTTGGACATCTTTACATGAGATAAATGTGATTAATGTAAGAATTTAAGTTGAATTACTGAATGGTCTGAGCATATAGTGCTAAAGTTTATTCTATGTATGGCTGTCTTCCATGCCTTTTCTGAGATATTAATTAAAGATCCTTTCTTCCACCATACCGTAGAATCTTTGAAGGAAGACACTTTGACTTGCTTGTATATTGTTGTAATGCTGTCTGAGTCAGTATTTCTTCAGGAATAGAAAAGGATGTGAGGTGTGAAAAATTAGGTAGGTATCTTTTTAGCGAATTTTCTGATTTGAAAGAAGTGGAAAAATTATGTTGCTATAAATAGGAATTTGAAGTGTAGCTGTTCCTAAGGTGCAAAATCGTTATCTATGTATAATTCTCCAAGTGAACGTTTTCCAAAGAATAAATACTGTGTACATTTGAGTGGATTGATAAAGGGGATTATCTTGGAGAGGAGCAACAGATAAAAGCTTCTCTGCCTTGAAGTACATTCTGCACTGGTTCCATATTATGAGTGATGGATGAACAATTGGATTATTAGTATATTGATGATAATTAGTATGTACTGGAGCAAAAGCATAGCATATAACGAAGTACAACAGGATTTTATTTATATTCCAGACTAGGCATGCTCAAATTCATCAATTTTTATCAATTTCCAGGTCTTTACAGGTTATATACTGTATATGCTGCCCAGTAATAAAATGAATAGGTAGTGCTATGCCACCTTTTGCTTTAGGTCTTTGTAGAGTTGCCTTTTGAATGCATGGATGACTTAAATTCCAGATTGAGGTTATAATCGAGTCTACTATCTTAAAGAACAATTTGTTAAAGTATATAGGAATGCTCAGTAATAAATAAACAAACTTGGAAAGGATGTTTATATTGATAGAATTGACTCTCCTTGCTAATGTGAGATGGAGAGTAGACCCTTCGTTCATATCTTGTTTCATTTTTTTTCATGCTGATAGCAAAATTGTATTGAAAAAAATCTTTTGTATTTACTTGTGATGTTAAATACTTAAACTGTTCTGATAAAATTACAGGATATATGTCCAGTCTAGTATAGTGTGCTAGAACATTCACAGGAAAAAATACATTTTTAACTGAAGTATGTATCAAGTTATGCAGTTGTTCCTTATTTAGCAACATTGTCAACTACTAAATCCTCCCATATACAGTTTGTCTCCTCACTATTCAAGAAAACATGTTGATATGTTTTTGCCTCAATTAATACTTGTGTACTTGGCATGTTCAAGTTGTTGAGTAAAGCAGTTATAGCCCTTCTACAGTTGAATCAAGCTCCCTGCTGATCACAGAAATACTTGTTTGTGGGTGACAGGGCAGTGTCATAGCTGTGTGTCTACTAACTGGAACTGCATGTAAACATGCCTGCAGTCCCATTTATTTACATAATATTGGAGCAAACCTAAGCAAAATTGCTGAAACAAACACACTAACAAACATGAAAGTTTTTGAAGTCAGCACGGGAAAACTGGTTCCTGAGGACTTCAAGTCTAGGCCAGTACTGCTTCTGAAAACTATAGTGTGAGTCAGAGTCTTGATAAAAGAACGAAGAGAGGTATCATTCAACATTTCAAAGAATACAGCTGCTGATTTTTAAAACTTTTTAATATTTTTTTTAATTGATGGCCTACAACTTTATATACAGTAAGGGTAGAACAAAGTTCAGAAATATATTTGAGATAAAAAATAAATAAATGGTGTAGGCTTAATTTTAGAAATACTATACAAGGGACTGATGTAATTTCTGATAACAAAACTACTATTCATAAACAAGCTACTGCTTGTTAGGGTAATAGTAATCAGTAGGAGAACATTCTTGTGTCGTATGCAGTTTTTTTTTTTGGGTGTTTAATTAAATGTAATGTGGCATTGTTGATGGTGGTGCCTGTCAATAAGTAGAGATTGTTTTACTTGGCAAAAGCTTAGTGCTGTTATTAAGTCAAATTCCCTTTTACAGAAATGTAATGCTCCATAATGGTTGTTATGCCCCTGTTCCAAATGAATGATCAAATATAGCAGTAAGGTGGTACATTCTCAGTGACATGGCACTTTCTGCACTGTTTACATTCTGTGCACCTTGTCAAGCAGAACTGTAACTAATTCTGTCAGTGGGGCCTTTTAGCCCTGTATGCATTTTGAATAAATTAAAAGTATTTATATGTTAAGATGGAAACTACTATGTGTAGGAATGACAGAATATTTCTACCATTTTAGAACATAAAAATTACACCATGTTAATAGTGAGATTATTTTCTCTAAGATCATTGCTCAATGTGTTGAAGTACCACAGCATGGGTGCATTTTTTTCCAGTTTAAATGTCACTTTTGTGACTACTATCACAAATGCTAGCAGTAGTTTTCCTATATTCAATGTAAAGATTGATTGAAACTTACAGAAACAGTTTGGCATTAATCAACTGGATCGTTTTAAGGGTGAGCTCTGCCAGTAAGGATATCCCAAAACTACCATATATACTCGTGTATAAGTTCTTCTGCAGATAAGTCGGGGCTTGGTTTTACCTTTTTTCATCTTATCATTTCTGGTATTTTATAATGTCAATCGTATAAGTCAAATGCAGAAAACTCACGCTATTGGTCTAAGAGAAGTCCATGCTTTTGGCCTAAGAGATTATGATATGCTAACGCCCACCTGAGAGAGTAACCACGGAGCACACTGCCTTTTTTTTCTATGTATTGTGCCTATGTGACCACACGATAATAACCAAACTCTTCCGAAGAAACGTTTACACTGTTTTGTGTTTTTTGTATCTCATACCCCTTTATTGTAAGAACATCCTTTATCTAATAATAATTCTTTGCATTTATATAGCGCTTTTCTCACTACTCAAAGCACTCAGCAATTGCAGGTTAAGGGCCTTGCTCAAGGCCCCAACTGAACTTTTGGCATTTTACAGGATTCAAACCAGCAACCTTCCGATTGCCAGTGCAGGTCCCTAGCCTCAGAGCCACCACTTCACCTACGATCTACGATGGAGCATTTGATCAGAAGAAAATATGAAGCTGGTTTTAAATTAAAAGTTGTTGAAGTGGCAAAAGAAATTGGTAACCGCGCCGCTGCAACAAACTTTGATGTGTCTGAGAAACTGGTGCGAAATTGAAGGAGGCAAGAAGATGTAAAAGAAAAAAAAATTTAAGTGTCGAATATTTGAACAAGTGTATAAGTTGGGGTCTGATTTTATTATAGATTTTTTGGGTTTCAATACCCGACTTATATGTGAGTATATGTAATAAATGATTTAGAAATTTTTTTTGTAAACAAAACATTTCAGCAAATGTTTATTTATGTAGCTAACATGTGCTATATCTGTTGTAATTTAAATTAACATTTATTTATTTTCTTTTGCTGATAGTGCTAAGACAGCTATATCATAAAATTTGAGTTTAACAATGTATTAAACTAATCCAGTCTGAAGTGTTTTGTATTGTTGGTACTATAATTTTATGTACAATAAAACAGTGTTATTTGAGAAGGCAAGAGCTGCAAGGAAATGTAATTCATGGCCAGTCTGATTGTAGGAAGTATGGAATTAATTATTTGAAAGTTGGTTTACCTAGAAGATACAGGCGTATTTTTATTTAAGTCGGAACTTGCACTGAAAAATGTCTGTTAATGGAAAAATTGTTGGAAGTGTATAATGCTTTATTAGTGTACAGAAAAATGTTTAATCTTGTTAAAATAAAATGAAAGGGAAGCATGGTTGGTAGCACATACAGACTGGATTTATATTCCCAACTTGTGTACTTTAAAGCATATTTCTAAATATATATATTGTACATGTTTAATGCATTTGTTTTTGCAGAATATGCAAGATGTAGCTTTGGTGTAGATAGGTTTTTGAGTCCTTTTTTAGTTCTGGTATACTATGCAACAATATTAGCAGTACAATGAGATTTTAATTACATGGCTTACAATGCTAAATTCAGTGGCTTGACATCTGCCTTTTTCTATGTGTGTTATAACTTAAAAATACCACACGTTGGCCTAGAAGCAGTTCTTCTTTATCTACAGTAAAGCATTTTGATAGCAAAAATCATGGCTTGACCTTTGGTGTAGGATTTTGGGAATAATTTTTTTTAATCCTGAAATGGTTTAACTTAAATAAGGAAAATCTTGCTGCACTTTCAAGGCAAAAAGTCTATCATTATTTCCAGTTTTTCACATTATGATTTACTTCAGAAATAAAAATACACCATTTATACAAGCTTTTAACAGTGCAGTGATGCCACTAATCAGCTGTCAGTTGCAATCATTTTGATTTGTGGTGCTATATATTAGAACAAATACATTAGAAATGCTTCCAAGATTAATTGCTTTTTAATATACTGTAGTATTTGCACTGTGATTGCAATGAACATGGTGATGGTTGTCTGTTAAACCATCCATCCATTTTTTAACTGACTTATTCGGTTTAGCAACACAGGGTGCTGGTGTAGTGACTATAAGGCAGGAACCAACTCATGTCACATGCTCACACACATTCACACATAGTGGCCAGTTCAAAGTCATCAGTTACTCTAATCTGTATACCTTTGGAATGTGGTGGAAAACTGACACAGTGAAATTAAGTGTAAGTTTAGTAAGTGAGAGAACAAGCTGCTCCATATTTTTATTCTAAATTAAAATCAGTGTTTCAAAACTTACACTTTAGACAAATATTCATATTGCTTAGCTCATAGTTCTGTGAAGCACTATGCAGTTAGGAAATGTTGTGAAGCTCGGCATCGCACATACACACAGGTACCAGACCTGCTAACAGTGTGATGGTTTAAAAGGTCGTCCTCATGCGCAGTTCACTATCGGAGTTTGTGCACCAAAAAATACCTTTTGCACTTCCTCTTTTGCTTATTACTGCTTTGATCTACTGGTGTTTGACCTTGCTTTCCCCATTTTTGACTTTTATTTTTGTCCCACAATTTGACTGTGTTATGTGTTGTCAATCTTTAGATCTGTCTCATCATTATTTTTTTATCTTGTATGACACAACATGCTGTTTCTGCTTGTGTTATTTTAATATTGTAGTAAACCTTCCAACATGTCCACTGGAGGACCATTAAATTAGGAAAAAGGCAGGCAAAAGCAAGATTTGGAGAACATTAACAATTCACAGTTGTGTATCAGAAAAAAAAAGGCTGAACAAAATGAAACATCCAGAATTAACAGAGGTCTGTTTATAAGAAAAATTAACAGAGAGGTTCCCTACCAAAATTTTGATTGTTGATGACTGCAGAAGATTTTCTTAATGTTTTTGTTCTGTGCTGTCCCCCACGATAATTGTCTTTGTGGGAGGAGCAAAAGCTTTAGATTCATCAAAATTTTCGATCTCTGGTTTTCGATGGATCTTAGTGTTTTAGGGTTCCCTGATACCAAAAACATTGATATCTCAATGATGGTTGTGTGTCTGTGTGTCACAGTTTCTTGAGGACGGTCTAGAGCTAAAACAGCTGAATGTTTTTGTTATATGATAATAATAGCAAGCAGCTCACTACTCAAAGCATAAAATGCAGAGCTGATACGGGATTCAAAACTGTGTGGCAGATGACTGGGAACCTTGCCCCACCGGGACACCTGGAGAAGGGAAGGACCGGGAAAGGGCCAATATCTTCCCTGGGGTGCAAGAGGGCAGCCCTCCTGGATTACATTGGGGCTACGGATTTGGAGCTTGGAGGCTCAACCCTGTTGGGGTCTGTGGCCACTGCCATGGGGTGCCTGGACGATCCTGGGGCCCTGAATGGCAGCACTTCTGCCACAGCAGGAAGTGCTGCCGGAAGAGGAACCAAATGCACCAAGGGTGCTTCCAAGTGCCCATGCACTTCTGCCACACCAGGAAGTACTGCAAGAAGTTCATCAGGGCGCACCTGGAGCACATCCAGGTGCAGCGTAAAAGGGACTGCCTCACTCCATTTGGAGAGCCAGAGTCGTGAGGTAGAGGATGGAGCTTGCGAGGAGGGGAGTAGAGGTGGCAGAAGAATAGAGTAGAAAAGACAAAAGTAAAATGGACTAAGTTTATTGCGGTGGTCAGTGCTCTGTGTGTGTGCAGAAGAAAAATAATAAATAGAGTGTGCATGTGAACATTGTATGTCCTTGGTGTTTGTCTGTAGTCTGCCTGGTCTTTCATACCTGTTATCTTGCCATTGCTAAGCGGTAGCTTATCCACTATGCCATCAGCACCGACCCGTGCTGGAGCAGTGTTACCACTGTAACAACTAGTTGAAAAAGAAATGCTTAAACACATGTATGCAAATGTCTTTTACTTTGTGCCAACTGATAGTTGGGCTTCAGCAACATGTCAGTTGAGCAATTTCTTTTTCTACGGTTTTATTCTTGAATAAAATCATACTTATTTTGTTACAACTTTCGCAAAAGTGTTTCTTGGATATTTGGGCTTCACACATCCTACACTTCATGTCAAAATTATGTCGTCATTACTATAACATATGAAAAGTATTTTCTGTTTTAGCCATGTGTTGAGCATTCTTTGCCTTGCATTTCCTCTGTCGTTCTTTGTTTACACAGATTGTTGTAGACTCGGAACACAATGTACATATTTCAAATCAAAGTATTTCATTACCTACAGTATATAATTCCTTAAAGAACGCATTGACAGATAAACACTTCAACCCTGAATTCAACTGTGAGGATTGCAGCAGGGCAATGCCTTTTTCTGACTAAATTGGGGGGGTGGATTAATAGCAGTCTGCTAAGCCACATATTTGCAAAACAAAAGTGGCCTATTAGTGCAGTGATAAGGAGCTACCAGCTTCTTGGTGTATGTCAGAAAAATTTAAGGAGGTCAGGGACAACGAAAAAATCATAAAATTCAGGGATTCTAGCGTTAACCACTTTTGAAAGGCAGTTGTTCAAAGTACAAACTACTCAATGTTTCCAGATTATAGCCTGCTTTTCTGAAAATGGTGGTTGACAGTTTGACTTCAGGGGGTGGGGTGGTCAATTGATGATGTGGAACTATTTTAATGTTTAAACTATGTGAAGCATTAGACAATATTTATCTAACAATAAATAAATACCCTATTAATAATAAGATTGTCTAGGGCTTTCATAGTTCAAATATTCAAATTAAAAATGAATAAATATTCAAATATACTGGAATAAATGTAGGTTAAAAACTTTAAGTTGTACTACATCTACGTTTGTACTTAACATGCATTTGAAAGCCTCATTTTGCTTTTGGTGTGCCTGGCAAAGCATACATCACTAATGTCTCATGCACTGAGCAGCCTTTACTCAAAAAATAATGCCAATCCAAAAATTGTATTTTCTGTGCATGGAAAGGGGCATGATCAAAGAGAAAAGTGGACTGGAACGATTCAGATATCTGTAGGCATATGTGAAACTTTTACAAAATCACTCCTGATTACATAATCACATTAAAGGCACTTGATACTTTAGTCCACTGCACCCTGTACCTCATTCAGCTCTTGACTCTAATATTTGCCTTTCTGATACTCTCTGTTTAGTCAAAGTGATATTTGGCTTGTCCAACTTCATCAGTGCCTAGTGAACAGGTGTTCAGTGAAATGGGCTACATTTGTGAGGACAAGAAGAGCTCTCTTCATGGTGCTATATAAATGAAATTTATTAGTATTATTATTATTAAATGCAGAGAAGCTGTGCTTCCTGCATTATAACCTCCCTTTAATGGAATGGAAGTATTAGTTATGTTAGTATATGTATATTATCTGATCTTTACAATAATTGAGTTTTATTGTTTTATTTATTGTTTTGTAAACAATACAGAATTTAAGAATATGATATTGTTTCACAATTTTTAGTAGTCAGTCAGTCACTGAGATGTGTTGGAACCTTTCCCAGCTAGCTTAGCATACAAGGCAGGAACAAACCCTGGACAGGGCGCCAGTCCATCACAGGGCGAGCACACACACACACACCCCAGTCACACACCGGGGACAATTTAGGATTGCCAGTTCACCTATATATATTGGTGAACCTTGATATATATATATCTATACTAATAACAGGCAAAGCCCTCACTGACTCACTCACTTACTCACTCACTGACTCATCACTAATTCTCCAACTTCCCATGTAGGTAGAAGGCTAAAATTTGGCAGGCTTATTTCTTACAGCTTACTTACAAAAGTTAAGCAGGTTTCATTTTGAAATTTTACACGTAACGTTCGATAACGGTCGACAACGTCCGCCATGTTGAACTTTCTTATTTATGGCCCCATCTTCACGAAATTTGGTAGGCGGCTTCCCTGCGCTAACCGAAACCAATGTACATACTTATTTCGGTCGTATGACGCCACTGTCAGCCGCCATATTGAACTTTCCAACGTCGCTAATTCTCCAACTTCCCATGTAGGTAGAAGGCTGAAATTTGGTACTTATTTCGGTGGTATGATGCCACTGTCGGCCGCCATATTGAGCTTTTCAACGGTCTTTGTTACTTATGGGCCCATCTTCAAGAAATTTAGTACGCGGGTTCCCAACGCTAACTGAATCCTACTTACGTACATATATATGTCCATAGCCTGCAGCGCGGTCACCGTGTGAGGCGGCGTTGGGTCCCCCATCCCAACGCCTGCCATGTTGTTGGCTGCCTGCCTATTTAAGGCCGTCTGTCGCTCCAGTCTCTACATTCCCTTCCTTGCTTCGCCACGGGATTCACGTCTCCCTGCTGATAACTACAGCCTTTTTATTTAATCCACGGCTTCTCCGCTGTTTTATTGTTCATTTATTACCATTATAGTTATTGTGTAGGTATTTTAGACTTACTTTACATTGCTCAGGTACCCATTTCCTTTATCATTCCAACCGTACCCCCATTAACATGTCTATAGAGGTGATCACCATCGATCAAAGAACTGTCACTTACTGAGTGGTTTCCATGCCCGGAGATGGCACCTGCCTTTTCCATTCTCTTTGTTACATGTTGCACGGCCATATCAGACTCACTCTTGATATTCGGAGGAACATTGTGTCTTATGTATTGAATGACTGGGACAGGTTCAAGGTGTGGACTGATGACAGTACAGGAGATAATTATACTACACAGGAGCACTATAAGAGTGAAATGCTTAAGCCCTTCACCTATGCATCTGCATGTGAGTTGATGGCTGCCGCTGAATTGTTCGGTTGTCACTTTCAAGTGTGCCGAAATGGCCAAATATTTTACAGCTTTGGACAACCGCCAATGCCTCTTAAACATCTTAGACTCAAAGGTGACTATTTGAGTAGTGGACACTTTGTTTATGAATGTTTAAACTCTCAAAAGCTGGATGTGAAGTTATCGATGAAACCGGTTGTATACTTACAACGCTTGACAGATGTCGAATGTCACTTCAACTCAAGTCCTGCAAATACTGTCATAATTGAAACAAACCATGAAACTCAAACCGATTATGACAGCAGCAATCCAAGCTGTGAGATTTGAAACAGGAGTACTGTTCACATGGCCAACTGTACGTTGCATGCTTAAGAGTAAGCTCGGCGCACAGCTTGGTCATATTACAACCGGAGGGCCGAACTCACAATGTGGTATACAAAGAGATCCTTAACAAATAATTATTGGTATATTTTCCCTCAGTTTAAAAGGGTTTAATTTTCTTCTTAATAAAAATTTTAAGGCAGTACTTCGCCGCTGCGAAGCGCAGGTATTTTGCTAGTATATATATTGTGGAGCCTGGCCGGGACGCCCAGGAGGACCAGAGGAGGGCGTGTGCCTCCTCCAGACCGAAAGGGGGCGTCCGTCCTGGTTATGCAGGAGGCCTCGGGTAAGGGGCTTGGAAGCCCAGCCCTGTAGGGACCCGTGGCCACCGCCAGGCGGCGTCCCAGTGCCTTATCATCCAGGAGCACGGCACTTCCGCCACACCAGGAAGTGCCAGGGGGAAGACGACAGGGGACACCCGGACGGCTTCAGGGTGCGCAGCCGGCACTTCTGCCACACAGGGGTGTGGCCAAGACTAATTGCCGAGAAGCAGCTGGAGCCCATCCGGGTTCCCATAAGAGGGGCCGCCTCCCTCCAGTCATTGGTGGATCTCGGGAGGTAGTGAGACTGAGCTGGGGAGAGGACTGGAGGCGGCCAGGAAGACTTTGGGGGAATCGGTGCAAGAGGCACTGGGGTTGCACGTGAGAAAACATTGTAAATAAACAGTGTGTTGGGTGAACTTAAGATGTCCGTCTGTGTGTGTCCGGGCCAGCGTTTACAGTGGCGTAGTCGGCAGGATGCTCCGCCTGGTGCAAGGCGGGGACCTGCGTTTTCAAAAAATATTTCTGTGAACGGCCCGGCGCAGCAGCGGACCCCACACACTGGCCGCAGGAGCGGCCCGTACACAACCCCGCAGGAGCGGTTAACCCCGAGACCACCGTCGGACCGCAGAAAGGCCATCCCTGGGTGCGAAGGAGGTGCCGACGTCGCCGGAGCGCAGCGGTCTCCGAGAGTCGCGCTGTCGGGACGGACAGCCAGGCCGGCGTTGCGACGCGGAAGGCCACTCCGAGGCAGGGGCCTCAGCATGACGAGATCCGCGAGGTGAGTGCCCTGCCCTGCAATGATCGGCCCTTCGGGGTCGTACATACCTTGTTTCCCACAGGGAGGGACGAACCGGATTCGCGTCCGTGGCAGGAGCACGCCGGGCTACGGGCTGTCGGCAGCGCGGCAGCAGAGGAGGCTGCGTATTCGGAGCCGCTGCGGCTCAAAGGATCGCCGCAGCTGCGGAGCTGCGAGGAGGCACGTCTCCGCACCCAAAGCAGGGGAGACAAGATGGCCGCGGGCCACATGTCCCGTCGGCTGACAGGCACGAGATTGGTTGGTGTGTCTAGTGTACCCGATGATTGGATGGAGGCGGGACCTAGGAACGCCAGTCTCGTGTCGGAGAAGGACCCGATTGGGCCAGAGGTAGTGGCCCAGAGGAGGCAGGCGTCGCGTGGAGCTGATGGACAGGTAAGCTCACCGACGTCTGTCTCTTTCTTTCCACCAGCGGCTCGGCGCGTGTCGGAGGAATCCCTTCGGCCCGCCGAGCCGTCTTTAGAGGAATTGCTAGGTGATCTCGTGCTCCGTTTGGAGCAGCTGGAGGGGAAGGCGGTCGCGTCGGGAGAGACGCCGCGTGGGACAGAGAATCGGCGTGACGCTGGAGCCTTTGGCAATCGAGACACTGCGGGGAAGGTGAGTTGTATCGTCCCCGTAAAGCATTAAGGGGATCCGCCGAACACGGTCGTGACTTATTCAAGGAGGACCGACTTCAAGTAAGCGATCCCCCCACAGCGGACGCGGCGATGCAGACGGGCGATCGAGCAAGGAGAGCGAGCATGCAGGCGCTGGCAGGACAAGGGCTGATGAGTGCCCTGGGTCCTAGTGCCCTGCGCTCCAAGCCCGCGGCAGTCTCATGTCGCTCTGCAGGGACGCAGCCGGGGCTGGATTTGAGCTATTGCCATGCTCAGACCCAGACCCTCAAGGCGTCCAAGAATAGAAGGAGGATCCGAGGGGTGAATGCCGGGACCTCCGATAGGAAGGGGCGTCTCGCTGGGTGCGAGCGCCCGGAGAAGGGCCATCCTCTGCGCGGGCAGAGGAAATCCCCTGGGCGGCTGGGCGAGCCGCCTGCGAGAGCGGTTCCGTGGACAACGAGAGGACGGGCATGGAACCTGCAGCAGAGGACTTCGGCAGGCAACTCAGGGGCTGTCGGAAGGGGGCAGGAGCACTGTGGGTATGGAGACTGGCAGGACGCTCGGGGTGAGTGTCCTGGCAGTGCTTTTGGCCCTCTTTTTCCTTTTTTCACAGGCCCGAAGCCCCGACGAGCGCTGAGGCCGACGTCGTCAGGGACCTACCCTCCTGGAATGGGCCGCTCCGCGGGAGGACTCCACGCCGGGAGGCCAATAGTGGCCCAGCTGCTGGGGACAGCGGGGGCGAGAGCGGCGCAGACCAGAGGGGCACGTTTGCGTCGGAGGGGGTGCCGAAAGGAGATGTCCCAGGGTGCCGTGTTGGACGCTGGGGACATAGTAGGACCCTCTCTGGGGACGTGCTGCCCTTTCGGGACGTGCCTTTCGGACCCACATGTCCTCGCTAGCGTTGGGGCACTGTGGTCCCCGGCCGGGGCTGGAACCTGGCCGGGACGCCCAGGAGGACGAGAGGAGGGCTTGTGCCTCCTCCAGACCGCAAGAGGTCGTCCGTCCTGGTTATGTTGGGGGCCTCGGGTAGGGGGCTTGGAAGCCCAGCCCTGTAGGGACCCGTGGCCTTCGCCAGGCGGTGCCCCGATGCCGGTTTATCCTGTGTGGTCCCGCCCCGGCTGCGACGCCTTGGAGGACCAGAGGAGGGCGTGTGTCCCCTCCAGACCGAGTGGGGGCGTCCGTCCTGGTTATGCAGGAGGCCTTGGGTAGGTGGCTTGGAAGCCCAGCCCTGTAGGGACCCGTGGCCACCGCCAGGCGGCGCCCCAGTGCCTTATCATCCCGGGAGCCCGGCACTTCCGCCACACCAGGAAGTGCCAGGGGGAAGACGACAGGGGACACCCGGACGGCTTCCGGGTGCGCAGCCGGCACTTCTGCCACACAGGGGTGTGGCCAAGACTAATTGCCGAGAAGCAGCTGGAGCCCATCCGGGTTCCCATAAGAGGGGCCGCCTCCCTCCAGTCATTGGTGGATGTCGGGAGGTAGTGAGACTGAGCTGGGGAGAGGACTGGAGGCGGCCAGGAAGAGAAGGCACAGAGACTGTGGGCCCTGGACTTTGGGGGAATCGGTGCAAGAGGCACTGGGGTTGCACGTGAGAAAACATTGTAAATATTGCAAATAAACAGTGTGTGGGGTGAACTTAAGATGTCTGTGTGTGTGTGTCCGGCCAGCGTTTACAATATATATACACAGTATACAGTGGAACCTCGGTTTGCGAGCATAATTAGTTCTGGAAACGTGCTTGCAGTCCAAAGCACTCGTATATCAAAGTGAATTTCCCCATAAGAAATAATGGAAAGTCAGATGATTCGTTCCACAACCCAAAACTATTCATATAAAAATGAGTAATACAAAATATAAAGTAAAAATACATAAAACAAATTAACCTGCACTTTACCTTTGAAAAGAATCATGGCTGGGGTGAGTGAGTTTCTAAACTCTTGTGGGATTCCACCCAACTGGATGACACACAGAAGAGCATCCCAAAGCAATTGCAGTCTCCCAGCGCTGTAGCAGTTCGCCGTAAAAGCGAATCCGAAAAGATCGCTGACATGCTGTAAGCGCCTGCTGTCGATTGGTTGTACAAGGGATATTATAAATGCACAGGGCATAGTACTGCTTGGCCATGACCCTGTGTCTGTGTATAGGAGAGTGGCAGATCCTGGTACAATAAATAACCGCGCTGTTCCTATTTCAAGCTGAATAAAGCTGGTGTTGTTAAGACTCAGCTTTGTGTTTTGGGGAGCAAGTGTGACGATGCGGGTTCGGCTCCATACTCCCATCGCTGTTTGGGAGCCCTTGAACCCAACACCGTCGATAGATATAACCGAGTTGAGCTAGACAGTGGAGGCAACAACTGAGCAAGGGACTGGTTCAAAAAGTGCAAAGTGCTTTCATTAAAAGACAATCAAAAACAAGTGTTCAACAAATAGTGCAGTTCATTCAAAAAAGTTCCATAAATAATCTGATAAAATGTGGAGGTTAAAGCAATAGAAAAAACAATCCTTTTAAAACGAGGTTAAAACGTTCCTCAGGAAGCAGTTTTTAAAACAAACGACAATGCCAAGCTCTGTGCTTCTTCTAAGCTGGCGTCTCACCTGCTTCTCCCGGCTAGGCTTTGCAGCAGGTGAGACGCTCTCTCTGCAGCTGCCCTTTTCCATTCACACGCATGAGACTGGAGACCTCCCGATCCCTGGCTTCGGCCTGGCACTCATCCCAGCCTCGAGACTTGGTTCATTCCAACGGCCAGAACGCTCACATTGGACATTCCCTGACCAAGCCCCCGACTCCCGCTGCCTTTCCGGCCTTCCGCGGCCAGTCGCCTTTCCCTAGTTACTCCCGCTACTTTGTCGCTCAGCGGGAGCAACAACAACTCCAACCCCTGGGTGTGGGCCTAACACCCAGGCCCTCGCAGCTGCCCGCGAGCGCTCATTCGCTCGCTCACCCACCCACACGCTGTTCGTGGCTCTCCCTCTTGCACCGACATGCTTCCCTATAACCTCTGTCTCCTTCTCCTTTTCTCTCTCGTTCTTTCTTGATCTTTCTCCCAACCGACTCACGCTTCTTTTTATATTCCGAGGGGCCATAGCAGCTGCAGCACATTAGCCACAGGAACAATCACAGATGTGGGCAGTCCCTCACCTGTGCACATGGTGAGAAACGCCCACACCGCAGATCGCCCTGCGGCTTGCTATGACTACTACGCCCCCTCACGAAGCCGCGAGCCTGACCCGGAACTGTTCCAATCCTCAGTCCATGTGACTCGGACGTACTTCCAGGGTGTAGGGTAAATACACACTGTTCCTTCCTGCAGTGTCTCCTAGAGGCCCCCATGGTATCCAGCAGGCCTGTGTATAAAAACTCCAATGTCCATGATGCCTTGCTGGTCTTCGGGGAACCTTCATACTGCAGGAAGGGCTCCACCTGGTGGCTTGGGGGTATTGGCTGGGATGAACGGTCGGCCATACACCACAATATATATATATATATATATATATATATACTAGCAAAATACCCGAGCTTCGCAGCGGAGAAGTAGTGTGTTAAAGAAGTTATGAAAAAGAAAAGCAAACATTTTAAAAATAACGTAAGATGATTGTTAATGTAATTGTTTTGTTATTGATATGAGTGTTGTTGTCATATCTATCTATTTATATATACATATATATATTTATATATATATATATATATATATATATATATATATATATATATATATATATATATATAGCAAAATACCTCGATTGGCAGCGAGAAGTAAAAAGAAAAGGAAACATTTTAATAATAACGTAACATGATTGACAATGTAATTGTTTTGTCATTGTCATGAGTGTTATATATACACACACAGACACATATATAAACATATATATATAAATATATATATATATATACATCTATACACATATATATATACAGTTATATATATATACATATACACACATATACACATACTGTATATACACACACACATATATATATACATACTGTATATACACATATATATATACAAATCTACATATATATATCCACATATATATATATTAGGGGTGGGACTCGATTAAAAAAATTAATCCAATTAATTAGAGGCTGTGTAAGAATTAATCTTGATTAATCATATGTATCGCACACGTAAATTTGCCCCAAATCGCAAATGTTTTTTTTTATTTAAAAGTGTTTTAGTGGGCACAGAATCAAATAATAGACATGTACATGAATATTGTAAACTGAAGCTGTTTTAATTTCTGAAAAAAAGCCTTTAAACTGCATTTGAATTCAAAACAGAAACAAAAATATCATCCCTGGTTAAAATTGGGCAGACTTAAAAATAAAGTGGTAGTTTAAGTACTTTAAGTAGATTTTCAGAATAGTATTGTCTTTAAATAATAATAACCAAAATTTCAACATAAAGTGCAGTTTTTCTTCTTAAAAAAATAAGTCAGAAACATAAAAGGTAATTTGACCAACTTAATCTTTAAACTCTGAGTAACCTTAGCCAAAATTATTTTGTACATTAGGCTAAAACAGTGTGATCATTGAACATTTTGTAATTAGATGTAATCAGAATTACTAACGGTCACGGAAGTCCAATGATCCCCAGTAAGAGCCACAAAGTCCGCTTTCTGTAATGCATCTAATTTTGCTTGCTTTTCAGTGTGCACAAAACCATGCTTTTATCAAGGCTTTGCTCGGAAGTCGAAATGATCAGTCGTAGAACGCGCTTTATTCCGACTCTAACATTTTTGTAGCTGTGATGTGTGCATCAGTGTAATGGATGTACCAGGAAATCATGCATTGACAAAAGTTCCCGTTTGCTTGGAATTGAAAGTGTGATTAAATGCGTTATTTTTTTAACGCGTTATGGAGTACATGCATCGAAGCTTCTCAGCTGTGCTTGTGCTAATAAAGGGAAACATTTTAAAAATAACGTAACATGATTCTGTTAACCTAATATTTTTCATACGTCCCAAACCAAGGAGATGCGAAGGTAAAATGAATCGGTAGCGTACATACTCAGTGCATCCCTCTCGGAATCGAACCTCGGCATTAGAGGCTTAAGACTCTACAATTAGCCACAGCGTGTGGCTTGTCTATGCGAGAGTATGTACTGTAGATCGGGGTATATATATACATTTATATATATATACCCGCGTATCGCAGTGGAGAAGTAGAAGTTATGAAAAAGGGAACATTTTAAAAATAACGTAACATGATTGTCAATATACAGTAATTGTTTTGTGAGTGTTATTGAATGTTGCTGTCATCAAGGATTTGATTATCATTATTTGTTTCAATCAGGTCGTATTTGTAGGATGTGTTGTGTTCAAGTTACATTCCGTGTTTGTCAATCGTTGTAAAGATAAGAGGTTTCATTCATCGATTAGTTTCTTACTGCATCAATAAACAGCTCGTCTTCCTCTTTATCTGAGATGTGACAAACTGCATGCACGGGTTTTTTTACACTGTCTTCCTTTAGCGGGACATTCACTTTTTCCACCGTGTGCTTTGTTTCCGCAGTAGCTGCACTTATGAATATGATTCTATGTATCAGACGCTTCATATTTTTTTGCTGCCTTCTCAATTGTGTAATTCGGTTTTTGTTCAGCACTCTTTGGAACTGTTGCTTTTGTCTGTGCACTGTGTCAGTTCACGTGAGCCGCTTGGTGTTCTTGCATCGAAGGTTCCCAGCTGTGCTGGTGCCATCTCGTGTAATGTCATCTAAGACCCGCACTTAAAAGTTTCTCTCGCAGTTTCAATGAGTTTGTGCCAAACACCACCCTGACCATCTCATCTTCCTCTGCATAAGCACAGTCCTTCACACGTGAATATTTATCGGCAGTGTTTGTATTGGATTGCCGCTGATGGACGGCCTTATATGGGCAGGCACTAAATTACAAACGCTAGTGGCAGCCTGTCTATGAACTTAATTTAATATAAACTTACGGTTCACGCCGTGCTTTGTTTCCGCAGTAGCTGTACTTATGAATATGCTTGTATGAATCATTTGCTTCATAATGTTTTTCTGCCTTCTCAATTGTGAAATGGCGTTTTGTGCTCATCGCTGTTTGGAGTTCTTCCTTGTTCTCTACGTACTTACGTAGGAGGCGTGATGATGTCACACGAAACTCCCCCCACGCCATCTCCAACTCAACTCCATTACATTATATGTAGAAAAATAGGTTCCAGTTATGACCCTTACGCGTAGAATTTCGAAATGAAACCTGCCCAACTTTTGTAAGTAAGCTGTAAGGAATAAGCCTGCCAAATTTCAGCCTTCTACCTACACGGGAAGTTGGAGAATTAGTGATGAGTGAGTGAGTGAGTCAGTGAGTGAGTGAGTGAGTGAGTGAGTGAGGGCTTTGCCTTTTATTAGTATATATATATATATACTAGCAAAATACCTGCGCTTCGCAGCGGTGAAGTACTGCATTCAAATTTTTATTAAGAAGAAAATTAAACCTTTTTAAACTGTGGGACAATATGCCAATAATTATTTGTTAAGGATCTCTTTGTATACCATGTTGTCAGTTCGGCCCTCCGGTTGTAACATGACCAAGCTGTGCGCTGAGCTTACTCTTGAGCATGTAAATTACAGTTGGCCATGTGAACAGTAATCTTGTCTCAAATCTCACAGCTTGGATTGCTGCTGTCATAATCGGTTTGAGTTTCATGGTTTGTTTCAATTACGACAGTATTTGCAGGATTTGTTGTGTTGAAGTGACATTTGGCATCTGTCAAGCGTTGTAAGCACACAACCGGTTTCATCGATAAAATCACATCCAGCTTTTGAGAGTTTAAACATTCATAAACATCAAAGTGTCCACTACTGAAATCGTCACCTGTGAATCTAAGATGTTTAAGAGGCATTGGCGGTTGTCAAAAGGTGTAAAATATTTGGCCATTTCGGTACACTTGAAAGCGACAACCGAACAATTCAGCGGCAGCCATCAACTAACATGCATAGGTGAAGGGCTTAAGCATTTCACTCTTCTAGTGCTCCTGTGTAGTATAATTATCTCCTGTACCGTCATCAGTCCACACCTTGAACCTGTCCCAGTCATTCAATACATAAGACAGAATGCTCCTCCGGATATCAAGAGTGAGCCTGATATGGCCGTGCAATATGTAACAAAGAGAATGGAAAAAGTAGGTGGTATCTCCGGGCATGGAAACCACTCGGTAAGTGACAGTTCTTTGATCGATAGAATTTCTTGAAGATGGGCCCATAAGTAACAAAGACTGTTGAAAAGTTCAATATGGCGGCCGACAGTGGCATCATACTACCGAAATAAGTATGTACATTGGTTTCAGTTAGTGGAGGGAAGCCGCCTACCAAATTTTGAGAAGATGGGGCCATAAATAAGAAAGTTCAACATGGCGGACGTTGTTGACCGTTATGACCATTATGCGTAGAATTTCGAAATGAAACCTGCTTAACATTTGTAAGTAAGCTGTAAGGAACGAGCCTTGCAAATTTCAGCCTTCTACATATACGGGAAGTTGGACAATTAGTGATGTTGGAAAATTCAATATGGCGGCTGACAGTGGCGTCATACCACCGAAATAAGTATGTACATTGGTTTCAGTTAGCGCAGGGAAGCCGCCTACCAAATTTTGTGAAGATAGGGCCATGAATAAGAAAGTTCAATATGGCGGACGTTGTCGACCGTTATCGACCGTTATGCGTAGAATTTCAAAATGAAACCTGCTTAACTTTTTTAAGTAAGCTGTAAGGAATGGGCTTGCCAAATTTCAGCCTTCTACCTACACGGGCAGTTGGAGAATTAGTGACGTTTGGAAAATTCAATATGGCGGCCGACAATGGCGTCATACCACCGAAATAAGTACGTACATCGGTTTTGGTTAGCGCAGGGAAGCCGCCTACCAAATTTCATGAAGATGTGGCCATGAATAAGAAAGTTCAATATGGCGGACGTTGTTGACCGTTATGACCGTTACGCGTAGAATTTCGAAATGAAACCTGCTTAACTTTTGTAAGTACGCTGTAAGGAATGGGCCTGCCAAATTTCAGCCTTCTACCTACACGGGAAGTTGGAGAATTAGTGACGTGTGGAAAATTCAATATGGCAGCCGGCAATGGCGTCATACCACCGAAATAAGTACGTAGATCGGTTTTGGCTAGCGCAGGGAAGCCGCCTAACAAATTTCGTGAAGATGGGGCCATAAATAAGAAAGTTCAACATGGCGGACGTTGTCGACCGTTATGACCGTTACGTGTAGAATTTCGAAATGAAACCTGCTTAACTTTTATAAGTAAGCTGTAAGGAATGAGCCTGCCAAATTTCAGCCTTCTACCTACACGGGAACTTGGAGAATTAGTGATAAGTGAGTCAGTGAGTGAGTGAGTGAGTGAGTCCGTCAGTGAGTCAGTGAGGGCTTTGCCTTTTATTAGTATAGATATAAGGAGAGAGATTTTATTACATACACATACAAATATACAAGTATATATCATGTCGCATTTTGGCTTCTGAGTTGTACAAAATGATGTCCATGAGGGTCCTTGTAAGCACACTTTGTTCTTTCAAGATAATAATGTCAGAGTCTTTCAAAGGCAGACTGCAAACATGACCCATCTCACTTGTGTGACTCCCATCTGCTCTTCCATGAAAGTTTAAAGAATGCATAGATGACTTCATTGTGAAATCAAGTTCCTCCCAAGGAGGTGGGAGGCACAGGGCCATTAGGTTCGGCTGGCTGGTCTAAGCATCCTTGGAAAGCTTCTCCAAATTTACTGAAGGAGTGTCCTCCCTATTCTTACTTGTCAAATCAAGTTTAATTTCCAAACCAACTTCTGGAGCAACTTTTCCAGTGACAAGCCCTTTACCTTCTTCAGCAGATTCAGTCTTCAAGGGAGATAAATCTGTGCCAAAGATCTTAATAATTTTTGGAATAAGGCCTTTATGTTTACCTATTAATCTTGCCCAGGTACTAATATCCAAAACTGCAGTCCAAACTCTGTACATATTCTCCTATACTTCACTGGATGTAGTACAGTCTCATATGTACCCAGTTTAATGTACCAAACGACACAACAAATGTCCATATTGCTCCAGTCTTTTGCATTTCAACTTTTGGAGCAGTTGCAGCCGATCACACAAAGATCACTGCTAGAGTTCAGTAATGCAAGCATTTCATAACCTAGCTAAGCCCACAGACAGGGAAATTGTCTTTTTCCTCTACCTTGTGCAGGACCATAGAATAACACACCTCCACCATACTGATCTCCATGGACTGTGCTGTCAAAATTTGTCAGTCTCAAGCAGTTTGGCCTGGTTGAGCCCAGCTGAAACAAAGGGTGTTCATCAGACCAAGGTATAGGCCTGCCTGGACAACATCCTGTTAATGGATTGCTGCCTTCATTTGTTCCCACAGGAACCACTGAAACTCTGGTACTCTGGTTGGCTTGAACAGAATTCTAATGGTAAGGCTCTGGGATGAACTTTTATCAGTCATAATTTCGTCCATGAGAAGCTGAACAAAGAAGAATTACCTGTTCAGGAGTAGGCATCAGTCTGGGATAGCTCTTCTCCCTCCACCTGGATTGTGTGCCCTCCAATCTTCTTAGTAAGTCCATAATGGACCACACATCGTTTCTAAGCATCTTTTCATGGAGTTCTTCACTTATTCCATTCAGCATCCTTTCCATAGCAAGTTCTTCCAAGACGCACTCCATGGGATCACCTCAGACCCAGCTCTAAACAAAGTTTACAGATTGGATTCAGATCTGTTCGAAAACTCTGTCCCTTGGCCAGGGGAATCAAACAGGTATGTAGAAAAAATTTGGTCGCAATCATCTAACTAATAAAGAGGAATATCTTGAATAGCTTGCTGAGCATCACCAATTAACAGAAGGGCCTGGATGGCAACCTAGTTTCTCCTTGCACACCACATTGTATCCATGCACTTCAAGGCAAACAGAAAGCACTTGTGATCACTGGAAGGGAGCATTTTCAATAGCATTTCTCAGGCATAATGTAAGAACAGGAACCCTGTCTTCTGGGCCGAGGGGAAGAGGGACAACTTGAGCTTGGGATTGTGTTGAGGCTTCTGCACTGCCTTGACCCTGCTGCTGCTGCTGATAATAATCCATTATGTGCATCACTGCTTCTGGTACTACCTATTGCATTTGGGCAAAGACAGCCAGAAGAGTGCTCGCAAGCAGACTTTATTCTTGAGCTTAAAAGAACAATATCAAAATCTTTTAAAGGCAGACGGCAAACACAATTCATTTGTTAGAAAGCTCTTCTTGAAAATTAAAAGAATACACCATCAGCGCTGTCAAGCTCTGTTAACAATTTACAGGATAAAAAGTTCAGCAGTGAACCAAAGTACTGTGTAAATAGCTTAACTTTAAAGCTTCCCAACACTGTGAGATGAGTTTATGCACTGCCTCTTTAAGTGACTACAGTTGATCCCATACAGTTACATTTTTTGCTGTCTGAAAGTGTTTTTTTTCTGCCAGCAGTTTGAAAGTGTGTTTTCTCTGTACTTGAACCAGCCAAAGAGAACAATAGTGCTGCCTGACTGCTCAATAAATAATATACACACATATATAGGATGAGTAACCCTAACCCTAGTATTTCAGATATTTTTGGAATATTTGCATATGCATGAGATATCTAGTAGGGATCAAGTAGGGAAATGCAGCCTACCGCTGAGCTGTTATTATAATGTGCGTTGACATGTCAAACATATTAAACCTCAAAGTGATAATTATAATGTACAGACTCTGTTGTCGTTCTTATGATGGAAAAAACGTTCTCCTGTGTTCAGAGAGGGTGGTCACAGAGCCCAGAGGAGATTACAGAACATTTCCCAAATGTCTCAGTCCATTGAGTGAGCAATCAATTAAACAATTCATCATTTTTTATACTTTCTATTACCCTTACCTCATCTAATACATCACATCATCTGACTCTTAATATTTAGAACGTTCTCACCTAATCTAATCCACTAAAGCCACACATAATTTCTGCCTCATGTGGATATTTTATTACTGTGAATGCTACTTTCTTCATAGGGGTGTTTGTCGATTGTGCTATTGATCTTATCACCGCTTCATTGGAAGGATGTTTGGACTATTCCATTAGTTTATCCTCACTTTCCAGAGGGGTGTTTGTTACTCATTTACCTCATTCTAACCTGGGAAAATCCCATTGGTGCCTTCTTTGTAAGATGAGGTAGAGACCTCATGTGTTTAACCTATAATCTACATTTGGTTACCCCTTGAGTTGTATTCAGTCCTTTTCCTTATATTTAATAATTCATTCTGTTAAAGCTGCAGATATGTATATACTGTACTTGTATAATAAGATTGTCTTCAAAGATTATTATATATTAACTTAAAATTCTATATTCTCTTTTAAGAGGGTCAATGCTGTGTATTTACACATAAGAACTTTTTTGGTTTTTCATCTTTTTATGTGGTGGAAACCATTATCTGACCAATGAGGCTACAATTTTTTGTATGGTGTGGGTGTGCATGTATAAAGCATAACATGTTTTGCCAGCATAAAACAAGTTAGACAACGTAAGTATGGCGTAACATTCAGGTGCGTTCAGCGACTTACATTTTTGTTTATTAAATAGTTTTGTAACAATGAGTCATATTCAAAAGTAATAGTGAAAATAGAATGCAATTACATATGTTAGTAGACTACATTAAACACATGGTTATTATTAGCACTTTACAATGGACCTAAAAATGGAGCACAAACAGTCTTGCAGTTGCATGATAGATTTCATTTACAGCAGATTCCAATTCAAGTGATGTGAAAATGTTATTGACAGATGTGTGCTAGTGGTTGAGCATCTATGAAAAATTTTTGTTCAGTTTTCTTAAACATAACATTTTTGAAAGTATAGCCAGTAGAGTTGTATCCAATAGTTAGGAATTGAAAAGTAACTAATAATATAAAAATGATAAACACTAGTATAACACTTTGAAAGAAAAAAAGGAACTGATATAAGTTTACCTTTTAGCCATTAATATTAGTTTTATAAAAGTAGTTTGTTAAAATTATATAAATAAATAAAAAATTGTAAAGGAACAGATTTATTATATAGCAGTAATACGAATGGTACACGATGGGCAAGAATATCAGGGGCTTGCACGATTGTACTGAGAGTGAAAGATCAGGGGCTGGGCACCAGAGAACAGGGGCTTGAGCCACTGTAGCGTCCCACCTCCTGATGCCACTGTCCATTTTTAAACCCACCCTAAATTTATATCAGTTAGGCAGCGCTGCACTTTCCTTGTGCTATTGATTAGTTCAAATACCATTTAACTGCAGGTTGACAACATCATATCTTTAAACAGTAATGTCTGAATATTATTATTTTAATCAATTCTGTCTTGTATGTGCTTACATAAATGCTTTCCTGTTCCATTTAATTCCAGAGAAATTGCTATTTTGTATTCTTTTTATTAGTTAACTTACCTAAAGAAGTAAGTTTGGCACTATGTATTCAAGCAGCTGCCAGACAAGTACAAGAGAAAAATATACCAGTTCAAGCAATTGTAAATTTATAACAGTAAATTAATTCCTACTTTATGTTTCTCCGTTTTAAGATGGATGATTACGCAAATCTGCTTTTAAATTGGAAATTTTGAAATTTAGTTATTGTAGCAAAAATTCAACTGTCATGACAAATTTCTTTTAATAGCAAGTCTGCCATCTCAACAAAATTGGTCCACGGGGAGGTGTTGTTTCATGCAGACAGCCAAACATGGGCTTTCGGAATATGCATTATTTGCAATCACACTTAATATTGGCAATATTAAAAGGCCCTTTACAGCAGTATTTAGTTTGCCTAACGTAACTGTAGCAATTTTTTGCACTCAACAACTGCACATAGCGAGAATGGTGATGCGTTTGTTAACCACAAGCAGTGACATTCTATTTAAACACAATCTGAAATGCCAAGAAGAGTTTTGATGCATGTTCATGTATGCATATTTACAAAATAATTATGATTTATTAAGATAAATTATATAGAAATGTGATTACACCATGTTTTATAAATTACATTTTCATGCTTGAATCCAAGCAAAGTTTTCTAAATGAGACCCCTGGTGTAGAATATTCCCATTTTGGTGTTCTGGTTTATTTATTATTATTTTTTTTACAATTTTCTTCTTCTCCCAATTTTACCCAGCATCTCTACTCAGCACATGTCCAAACCAATGCAATCTTGCCTCTCTGACATTGTCTCCCAACCGTCCAACTTGAGCTGACCCTCTAATGTACTCATTTCTAATCCTATCCATTCTCGTCACACTCAGTGCATCTTTAACTGCCACCTCCAGCTCTGTCTCCTACTTTCTGGTCAGGGCCACTGTCTCCAACCCATATAACATAGTTGGAGTCAGTACCGTCCTGTAGACCTTCCCTTTCACTCTTGCTGATACCTCTCTGTCACATATTACTCCTGACACTCTTCTCCACCCATTCCACCCTGCCTTCACTCTCTTTTTCACCTCTCTTCCACAATCCCCATTACTCTGTACTGTTGATTCCAAGTATTTAAACTCATCCACCCTCGCCAACTCTACTACCTGCATCCTCACCATTCCACTGACCTCCCTCTCATTTACACACATGTATTCTGTCTTGTTCCTACTGACCTTCATTCCGCTCCTCTCTAGAGCATATCTCCAACTCTCCAGGGTCTCCTCAACCTGCTCCCTGCTATCGTTATAGATCACAATGTCATCAGCAAACATCATAGTCCACAGGGACTCCTGTCTAATCTCGTCTGTCAACCTGTCCATCACCATTGCAAGTATGAAAGGGATCAGAGCTGATCCCTGATGTAATCCCACCTCCAACTTGAAGTAACATCAACAGAAGTAACATAAAAGTTAAGTTTTCCAGTTTACTAAAGTAAAAATATTTTTTTACTTTCTTAGATTTTTGTCTGACATTTATTTTGTAATTTTTCACATTTATTTTTCTAACTTTTTCAAGTGTCTTGTACTGCAAAGAATAAGCTATAAAACGTTTTACGGAAAAGGTGCTCAAAACATGAACCTGTTCCTTTATACTATCCAGTTAAGTAGTTTGAAAATTAAAGTAATGGAAGATTTGCCTAGAAGCTTGAATGACCACCCCTAATTTAAAATTCAATCATTCTTTAGTCTGAAAATGTTGTTAAAAAATGATATAATATTCAGATGTGTTAAGGGATATAGTTAACATGATTTGAAAGTTGGAGTTTTTACATTATTTAGTTACTTAGTCAGTTATCAGATTTTTGTTTATTAAATATTTTTATATTAGTAAGTCATAGTCAAAAATTACATTGATAATAGAATGTATTTATTTACAGGTGATAGTAGAGTGCATTATGTACATGTTTTAAACAGCACTTTCCAATGTCATATAGTTAAAAACATAGGCCATATAGGCTAGTGGTGGCTCAGTAGCTTTAACAGAGAACAAATTCCAATTAAAAAAATTATATTGATTGATGTGTTATTGATTGTTGTGGGTTGTGGATGATCTGTGACTAAGTGTAGTTCAAATTTCTTAAACATTTTTTTGAAAGATGTGCACGAAAATTTAAAATCTGTTGCTGTCTCAAGATGAAAGTGTTCACTGTTTCAGATTGTGAGGGGCAGCAGTCTGCAGTTTTGCAGATAAATTATAATTTCAGAAAAAAATTAATAATTAAAATGCACAGATAATGCAGCCGTGAAATTATTCTTAGTGCAACATACCGTAAATACTGAGTACATATTTTTTAATACGTTTAAACAATTCTATTCCACTTACAGTAATTTCTAGATAAGTGATATGTGCGACTTTTTTTTCTTTTCCTTTAATGGTTAATTTACCTCCAGCAACAGGAGAGGTGAGCTAATAAAGGTGCCCTTTGTGCATGCATGTTCCTGCCCCAGTGTTTGACTAACTTATATTTCCTATTTCTTGTCAGGTGGAGCTGTCAGATGAGTTAGCCACTTAGGCACAAGATGTCACACTGGCAGGACACCACCTAATTTCAAAGTTGTTTGTGTATATATTGCAATAAACCAACAATTAATTCAAAAGCAATAATGGCATTTTACATACCCAGGGGTGTCGTTTTTAAATAAATCATGTTTCCATGTTGTCGGCTCTGTTTTAATAGTAAAAATGTGATTTGCACACGTATATGCTGAGGCGAGCAGTACATCACAACCGAGTGATAAAAACAGGTTCAAAGATCTCACCTAGATCGAGTCACATACAGTTAAAGGCTCATTACCATTGGATAGCTAAGTTTCAGACCTTTTCAGTGCTGCATAATTATCTATGATTGGTCATTTGTGCTACATCTCACAGCCATACATAAAAGACAGGAAATATATTACTGCTATGGAAGATCATCTTTATGCATTTTTATGAAGATGCTTTTGTGAGAATGCATGCAGATTGTGTGGTTAACGTGCAATAAGATTTACCGTTATGGCAGACAACCTGGGACCTTGCCCCACCGGGATGCTTGGAGAAGGGAAGGACTGGGAGAGGGCCAATATCCTCCCCGGGGCACAAGAGGACAGCCCCCCTGGATTACATCAGGGCACCTGGACAGCTCCGGAAGCAAGATCTGCAGCACTTCCGCCACACCTGGAAGTGCCACCTGAAGAAGAACTGGATTTACAAGCAGTGCTTCCGCCACACCCGGAGGTGATGCTGAAGGTTCGGAAAGCATGTTCAGGTGTACTATAAAAAGAGCCACCTCACTCCATTCAAGGAGCCGGAGTCAGGTGGCAGAGGATGGAGCTTGTGAGGAAAGGAGTAGATGCGCAGAAGACTTGAGAGAAAGAGAAGTAAAATGGACTGAGCCTTGTGGGTATTAATAAACGTGTGTGTTTGAACATCGTGTGTCTCAGTGTCTGTCTGTAGCCAGGCTAATCTTCTACAACATTTATACTAGGGAAAGGTCTTCTTCAAAAAATAGAAAACATAAGTTGAAGGAATGTCTAGAAAAGTTACAGAATGCTAGTGAAACAGAATATAAGATGTTGAGTTGCAGTTTTGATTCTTTTGAAAATGCCATGTGTGCTTAATGACTCGGTTATGGTTGATTTGTAAGTACTGTTTAGTATAACTTTGAACCATCACGGCATATGGTTCAAGAGTCATGGGTTCAATTAACAAATCTGGACATTGTCTTCAGCATGCACATTCATCCTATGTCAGTGTTTTGAGAAGTGCTCTTCAAGATGCAGCCTCTTAGTTAACCTTCTCAGATTTTCACATGAGGAGCAATTGATCGAATATCAGTGAATCACATTGCGCAAACTTTCACATCTCTCTTTGATCAAATGCATCTGCATAGCACCACACCACGCTGTTCTTTCTATTTTCACATGAGGACCCCTTTCCAACACAAAACCCCAATCTGTTGTATGAAATGTGAGGTTTCTCTTTTTCTAGTGGTAAACAGAAAATGTTTCAAGGACTTAAATGAAAAATAATTTTAAAAATAAAGGTTTGGATGAATACATAAGTATATGCACAGTTACAATTGTTTACTTGTTGGTTCAGGGTGAACATATATGTTTGATTAAATCTCTTTTCACCTGTCACTAGAAGACAGCAGCAGCACGTGCAATATTTCTGATGGCAAGCACACAGTTCACATTGCATAATTGAATGGGGAATATGCTTGCATGGATCGCTGTATGTTAAAATTAGTTCTTTAAAGTTGGTTTGATCTGAAGTGCAGATGTTTGTGTTTGTAGCTTAGCCTTTTGAAAAGATTTCTAGAAGTTTAAAAACAAGTTGATTTGTGTATAGTGTGTAAAATGGTATTTAAAATAGTTTTACTTTTGTATTTAAGAATTATTTTTGTCTTTTTCTGTTTTGTTGGTAATAGTAAATTTAATTTGTTAGAAAGCTGTGCTATGTTTATTTTTTACAGTGTTAATAGTCAACATTGTTATAGTTGATAGATTATTTCTGTTGTGCAGTGATCTTGCTGCTCCCATAGGGAATCACACAACAGAAAATGAAAGTGTTCTCAAAATAAAAACCAGTTTGCATAAGTGTATTACAGGTTAAAGTAACAGGTGACAATGGAATATACTTGTTAAATCTTGCATTTTTTGATTATGCTGACACATAATTATGAGAAAAGTGTGCTTTGTCACAGACCGATTAGATGGTTGCTATATTCATATATTATGTTGATTCATGTGCAAGATGTATGATGCACACTTTAACAATGAGGTTGATTCATGTGCAAGGTGTATGATGCACACTTTGACATCTTTGAAAACTGTGCAAAACAGTGTCCATGAGACATTTTGTGGAGAGTAAAACAAAATGAATGTCACAAAAACCTAAAAATTAATTGCTGAAAATCTAAATAAAAACTAAGTAAATAAAAGTAAAAAAAATTAAATCTAGAAAAATACTGGCTGTTTGCAGTGATCATTTTATACTGCTCTGTCCTTTGGGTAATATTGTTACGGAGTTGATTCCAAAATTGCGTCATGTTTATCTACAGGTCCTTACACAAAGACATTACCTTAAAGACACTAATACATTGATAGAAATGAATGTTTCCCATTACTTGTTGCATGCACAGACTTACATATTTTGTGACAGAACATATTATATAGTACATATAAATGTGTTCACAGGTGTTCAATTTATTTTTATGATATTGGTTAGGCATTTTTTTGCAAATCCATACTGTATGAAAAATTTGATCCAGTTTACCAGATAAATCAGTTTATTATCCATTTGTTAGAAATACTGTAGCAGGCAGTAGAAATAAAACAAACTCAAATACTATATATATGTTTAGTATTACTACAAAGCTTGAGTACAAAATACACATCACAAAAGTACAAAAATAACATCTCTTACTTTCACATGCAGTATTCAGCTGCATTTTCTTTTAAATTAAATAACCTTTTAAATGTACTACTTTTTAATAAATTCCTTAATGTATAAAGTCCATTTTAAATTGGCAGTCACAGCTTTCATCTTCACTTCATAGTTTTCACGCACATTCTTTTTAAAATATTAAAACAAAGGCATTGATTTGAAAGTTTTATTCACTTAGAAAATGTGTGCTTGTTGTAGTTATTTTTTTTGTGAGGAAATATTTCCTTGCCAAAAATAAAGTAGTGTACTGAAATATTGACAGTTCCAATTGCCCTATTTGGTTTTTCTACAAAGTTTGTAATAAATTTTACATTTTGTTCGTGTGAAGTATTATTCATTAATAATTATTCATTATTAAGAATATTCATTTCATTGATAATCCCTCAATGTGATTTATGAAAGCATACACTTAATTTTCATTGATCACATTTTTTATTAAATTAAATAAAATGATATATATATAAAATACTGTAGATCACTATGCTTTTGAAGAAAATTTAGAGGTCTTTCATAAATCAGAAAATAATTTGTTCTTTACTGAATTTTTTCATCTTGGTAGTAAACTGCATTTGATACATAAAAATATTAGCATATTAAATCTATTTTATTTTAAATGATGGGTTGATAAAGATAAATCATAAAATAGTCTATGGCTTCCTGTTTTTCTGTCCGTTTACCTTTGGTTTACAAATTCAAACTATTACCTCTACAACATTGTATACTTAAATTATATATGCTGTAGATTTATGTTAAAAAGTATCCTCTTGTATCAGAGAGCTCATGTGTGAAACAAATTAAGTCTATATTTCTTCAAGGATTTAATCTTTTATTTTCTGATCTTGATGATAGAGTCATATCTCATAGTGCCATAGTAGTTGAAATTCTGATCGTAACATATTGTCTTTGGGTCACTGCTTCTGTCAAACAAGCACACCTTGGAACAGAATTATAAAGGTTACTTATTTTTTCCATCATGACAGATAAAATGGAAAGTTAAGGAATTATTCAAATTATAATCATTATTATTTCAGGTAGTTTCAGGTAATTAATTATTGCTTTAGGGATTATGTTTTTTTTAATTAAATTGGATAGTAAAAGAAAACCAGTATGGAGATATTTTATTCTCGGTTGTAACACTGTAGGAATTGTATGTGACAGCAATTTTCTTGTGTTTTTATAGTGCATAAGCCAGGTTATTTTTAGGTTTGTTTCAGATTTCAAACACTTAAGGCATAAGTCTGATTATGTAAATCACAAAAAATAAATTGTGGTTAAAGTATTCTTTATCAAGTTGATTAAATATCAATTAAAAGGTAAAAGTTGATTTCACAATGCAAACATAAAAGAAGGTTGCAGAATCAGTGGAACCACTGTTGATCCTTAAATAGATAGCTCTTTGTAGTGCTCTTTTTTCCCCAATATGGAATTCACTTTTACTTGGAGGGGCACAGTGTAGTGTTGTTTAATTGAGTCCTAGCCCATTAATGTATGTATGGATTATGCAGTTTTACCATGTTTGCTTTTTTTTCATTCTGGCTGCTCTTGTTTTGCTCCCATATACCAAAGATGTTCTAGTTCTGTTGGCTCAATACATGTTGTAAGTGTGGGCATTTGAGTAAGTATGCTCTGTGTGTGACTGCTGGCTTATCTAGGATTGGCTATTGCATTGTACCCAATACTGCTGAAATACCTCTGGCAACCCATATGTTGAATTATGCAGATTCTATAACTGAATGAATGGAATTATATTTTTACTATTTTGTAATTTTTAAAGAGAATATTGAAGAAGCTTTTCCTTAATGATTAACTGAAAATCTTTGTTTAAATAATTTTATGACATTTCCAGAATACAACATATCAAATTGTTGAGTTCTGAAAGATAAAAAGAAATTTGCTTGCAGTGCCAGTTGTACAATTTTCTAGTCCATTGCTTTATGGATGGCAGTTTGACAGCTAAAAGTGTACAGTACTTAATATAGGTAGTCACAACATTTTAGACAACTTTAGGAAACACTGCTTATCAAAATGGATTATGGTAAGTAATTAGACTTCTGTTACTCCTATTGTTAAAAATTTGTTAAAATAAGAATGCATCGTGTTAAAATTGTTCATGTACCTGCCTGTAAAGGAGCCTTCATAGCATTCACTGTCCTTTGTTTATATTGTATGCATATTGCATAAACTGTGCATTTTAGCATATATCGTTAACTCTGAAATAAAACTTGAATAAAACTGGTATGATGCAGGTACTGAGTGAAAATATAAGGGTAGTTTTTAAAACATCCAGACAGTTGATGGTGCCAGATAAGAAAAGAACTTCAGGTAGGTAAAAATAAAACATATTGTCTAAGTAGTTAGCTAATGCTTTTATGACTTTTCCTTAAGAATATTTGACAATGAAAGAAGCTGAAGTCTGATGTTGTTGCCACCTCACATCCAGCCTTTGTGCTTTCTTTGTGGATTTTAAATATCATGCTTATGTCAGATGGGGTTTCAGCCAGACTCTCTGGTTTCAATGTGATGTCTCAAATCAGGGTTTATGCCTTCCCAATTTTCTTGATTTCATTGTGAGGTCATTTTAAATAAAGACTTATTCCTCAATTTATGTTTGCATAACTGCTGGGGTAAATTGTTCTGAGGATAAGAGCAGTTAACTTTAAATTATAAGGTTTCAGTGCCCATATAACTAAATAGATTTTTGTACAGTTGAAGTTGGGTCCATTTTGAGGTGGGTTTTTATGTTTGTTCCCTGTTTGGAAAGGAAAGTGTGAGAAACAAAGGGCACTGTTTTAACAATTATTTGTTAATCTTAGCTGACAGCTAAAGCCATCCTTTCTGCATGACCTTATAATAGCCGTGGGAGACATGGAGGGCCCAGTGTGTGCTATTTTCTTATACCCCATTTCATTATATTTTCAAACTAGCAAAATACCCACACTTTGCAGCGGAGAAGTAGTGTGTTAAAGAAGTAATGAAAAAGAAAAGGAAATATTTTGAAAACAATGTAACATGATTGTCAATGTAATTGTTTTGTCACTGTTCTGCGTGATGAGTGTTGCTGTCATATTTATATATATACATACACACACACATATAAACATATATATACTGTATATACATATCCATACATATATACATATATATATACACACACACATACTTATATATACATATATACACATACATCCACATATATATATATATATATATACATATCTACATATACATACACACACACATATATACACACAAATACATATATATATATACATACACACACACATATATAAACATATATATACATATACATACATATCTACATAGAGTACAGGCCAAAAGTTTGGACACACCTCCTCATTCAATGTGTTTTCTTTATTTTCATGACCATTTACATTGGTAGATTCTCACTGAAGGCATCAAAACTATAAATCAACACATGTGGAGTTATGTACTTAATAAAAAAGGTGAAATAACTGAAAACATATTTTATATTCTAGTTTCTTCAAAATAGCCACCCTTTGCTCTGATTACTGCTTTGCACACTCTTGGCATTCTCTCGATGAGCTTCAACAATTTCAGGTGACTACCTGTTGAAGCTCATCAAAATTTATTTATCCATTCCTAAATAATTAAATGGGCAGGATATTTCGTATCAGTGCAATACGCTGTTTGTTAAAACGGATGACTCCCGATCTTACGTGCAAGTCTGCGTGGATATTATGAACTATCGTATGTGTTCAAGTTCTATTTAAATTTTAAATAGAAGGAATTTTTATTTAGTCGACAGAAATATCTTTGGTAGGAATGTAAGTTAAATGTAGGCATCATTGCATAAATTTTTCTTCACCATACAAATGTAAAGGGTAAATTTGCCTTACATTCCAACCAAAGATATTTGTGTCGACTAAATAGACCTTGAAAAGATATATTTTTTCAAAGGTGATCTCACAATTCAGATAGAGTTGACGTGCACCGACGCATCAAGCCCGCGTGCTATTGTGGTTTCGCCTGCGTGCCTCAATAAGTCACCCTTCCCTCGCTCTTACTTTTTTACCGTTTATCTAATGAATACACTGAATATGGCTTTACCAAAACAATCATTGATGGCGAATAAAGTATCTATTATTCATAAAGCTTCAATTGGTGATCTGTCTTTCTGTGTTAACTGCATATTTTTTCATACGTCTCAAACCAAGGGGATGCGGAGGTAAAATGAATCGGAAAGCGCGCGTACATACTCAGTGCACCCCCTCTCGGGAATCAAACCTCGGTCGTCAGCGCTTTACCATTGCTCCACGGCGTGTGGTTTTCTATTTGAGAGTATGTAGATTGGGGTATATATATACATATATATATATATATATACCCACGCTTCGCAGCGGAGAAGTAGTGTGTTAAAGAAATTATGAAAAAGAAAAGGGAACATTTTAAAAATAACGTAACATGATTGTAAATATACAGTAATTGTTTTGTGAGTGTTATGAATGTTGCTGTCATCAAGGATTTGATTATCATTATTTCTTTCAATCAGGTTCGTATTTGTAGGATGTGTTGTGTTCAAGTTACATTCCGTGTTTGTCAATCATTGTAAAGATAACAGGTTTCATTCATCGATTTGTTTCTTACTGCATCAATAAACAGCTCGTCTTCCTCTTTATCTGAGACGTGACACTCTGCATGCACAGGTTTTTTTACATTGTCTTCCTTTAGCGGGACATTGACTTTTTCCACCGTGTGCTTTGTTTCCACAGTAGCTGCACTTATGAATATGCTTGTTTGTATCAGACGCTTCATATTTTTTTGCTGCCTTCTCAATTGTGTAATTCGGTTTTTGTTCAGCACTCTTTGGAACTGTTGCTTTTTGTCTGTGCACTGTGTCAGTTCACGTGAGCTGCACGGTATACATGCATCGAAGTTTCCTAGCTGTGCTGGTGCCATCTCGAGCGATGTCCACGGCTGTCTTTAATGTTAGCTAAGACCCGGCACTTAAAAGTTTCTCTCGCAGTTTCGCTGACTTTGTGCCAAACACCACCCTGGCCATCTCATCTTCCTCTGCATAAGCACAGTCCTTCACCTGTGAATATTTAGCGGCAGTGTTTCTATTGGATTGCCGCTGACGGATGGCCTTATATGGGCAGGCACTAAATTATGTGGGAGGCGTAACTCTGCCTCCCACGGGCATAGAGCAGAAGTCAATTATAGTATATGGACGAAAAAATAGGTTCCAATTATTACCATTACTCGTAGAATTTTGAAATGAAACCTGTCCAACTTTTGTACGTAAGCTGTAAGGAATGAGCCTGCCAAATTTCAGCCTTCTACCTACACGGAAAGTTGGAGAATTAGTGATGAGTCAGTGAGTCAGTCAGTCAGTCAGTCAGTCAGTGAGTGAGTGAGTCAGTGAGGGCTTTGCCTTTTATTAGTATAGATTTGTCATGGTTTCCACAAACAGAGACATTGCATTGCTGTAATAATCTATGAACTCCTGCTATGAAATACTGTATCTTTGAATGGAGTCAGCAGATATTAACATGCTGATTGTCCTATTAATTTTGACTTCACAATATACTAATAAATTTTGTTACTATTAACAGTCAATAATATTAGTTTTGATTTCTTGATTATAGTGCAAGTGCAGATACTGTCATATATTAATACAATGACAACTGATAAACATCCATAATTAACCTTTTTTAAACTTTTCTCATTTGTGTTAAAATTCATTTGTAGCTTTTATTTTTATTTGCCTTCCTTGTGTTTTAAAATTATAAATAAAGCAGAATCACACTATTAATGCATGACTGCGTATATATCTCTCTATTATAAAAAAAAAAAATCTTGGGGAGGGAGACTAGAGAGATGAGACAGGATCTTCTTGGAAGACAATTTGAAGTCCCGCGAGAGACACTTTAACTTGCTCCCAGCTCTTAAAGCAACGACAAGCGACAAGCGACAAGCAAAACATGCAGCTCGCCAGCAGCAGAAAGCCGGCAGATGATCTGACCGCTTCTCCTTGCGTGCGTTCAGCCACCCTAAACCCCAAAACGCGAGCGGCAGAGTCACGAAGTCGCAAAAGGACAGCTGCTGAAAATACAGCAGATTATCTGACGGCATCTCCTTAGCATGCATTTAGTCACCCCGAGACCCCCCCCCACAATGCGAGCAGCATTATAGTCCTGTGAGAAAGAGAACCACGCCTGGGGCCAGAAATAAAGGACAAGTATCGTTTTTACAACATCACACGAGACAAGGCAGTGAGACATCATTTAAAACAAGTCCACGGACACCTAACCTAGCAGTTGTTGGATTGCTTTTGGCAGACATGCTTCATGTGCTCCCAGCTCTTATAACAACGACAAGCAAAACACGCAGCTCTCCAGCAGCAGAAAGCCAACAGATGATCCGACTGCTTCTCTTTAGCGTGCGTTCAGCCACCCTGACTCCCACCCCCACCCCCCACAATGCGAGCGGCAGAGACACGAAGTGGCAAAACGACAGCTGCTGTACAGGCTTTGAAATGATTGGGTAGAGAGACAAGCAGAAAAGGCAGCTCGCCAACAGCAGATGATCCGACACCATCGCCTTAGCATGCATTTAGCCACACCAACTTCACAATGCGAGCAGCATTATACGTCCTGCGAGAAAGAGATGGAACCATGCCCGGGGCCGGAAATAAAGGACAAGTATTATTTTTACAAAAATTTTAAAGTAAAAGTGAAAATAATATATATGTAAGAATTCCCACGAAAATAACAGTCTCTTTAAATTGTATAAACCAAACCTGGGGGTGGGCGAGCAAAGCAAGCAGGGTGCGGAGCCCTCTAGTTGTGATATAATAATGACTCAAAAAGTCTTGCAAAGAGTTGGGGAATGACCCCATATAATCTCCTGGACAAAAGAGTTGAAAAAACTGGCAAAAGGGATCAAAAGTGTAGACATTTGACAGATGTGGTTTGAACACAATGGGTTTTTATAGAAAATAGTGGCAGGAAATGAGGTTAACAGGAAGTGACATCACAAGCAGATGGACCGAAGTGGCATCATCATTGAGGACCGAAGTGACATCATCACTGGAATACAGAGATGGGATTATTGAGTGGAAGCCATTTTGTTTGACAGGAAATATGAATGGTGAGTTATATTTTTTCTTTATTCTGTTGATGAAGAGAGAGAGGCATTAGTACATTCAATTAACCATTTATCCCTTGTAGTATCACTCACCTTAGAACTTCTTGGCTGCCTCCTAAGCGCATGTGTGTGACAATATACAGTATATGTATTTATGTATCTACCTCTCTTAAGTATATACTGTAGTTATATATTTGAGCAGCATGATGGCACAGTGGTAAGTACAGGTGGAATCCCATTGTAACAAAATTTATGGGACCATAAAAATATTTTGCTATAACAGAATTTTTGTTATAATGAATATGGGGAAAATACATTGGCTATTGTGTCCGTGGTCACCAGCGATTCGTCATCTCTAACAGCAGCAGCACAAGGTCAGCTCTGTAGCTGCTCTGCTGCGTCTAGTAAACAATACACCATGGGTAAAGCAATTGGTTGTCCTCTGCAGGATCAGGCATACCTTGTAATGTTTGTCTTGTATGACATTTAGAACGGTGAACACTGGGCTTTGATCTGTTCTTCCTCGCACTCTCCTTGTATATCACAGCGATAATTCAGAGCTGCTGGCGTTCTTCTGAAGATAGGAGCTAAACCAGGGTGATTGCCCTCATGTCACAGCTCCTATCTTGTGTGCTTAAATACTGAAGTAACAGCTCCTATTTTGAATGAGGTCTTTATCAGCATGTGCTGATAAAGCATTGCTGCACCCACCACGACAAACCACCTGAATTAGGACCACAGTGCAGGCACGGCTTTAAGCACTTTTTGCATAGTATTATCTTCTGTGGCTGATTTTGGTTAGAAAAACGTTTATTATGTTGAAATTTACATTTCTTTAAAATGAAACATGTTTAACATGATGTTGTATGAATGTTTTTCCAGGCCAAAAAAAAGTGATGATTCTGAAAAAATGTGTTACTTCAGGATTTGACCTATACTGGTACTCCATATAACTATTGTCCTATGTAGCAAAATGTATGGTATTAAAGTACCTCTGAAACTGAATATATGGAAACACTTCTTCTGTAAATATAAAGCTTGTTACTTTTCACCTGCTTTTTCTGTGTAGGTTTGAATCAAGTAACTGGTCACTCTTTTTGTAAAGTTTCACTTTCTTCCCATGTTTGCCTGTTTTTCTCCAGATACTCCTGTTCTAATGCCTGTATTCTGAAGACGTGTATTTAGGGTAATTGGTGATTCTGAATTGGATTGGCCCAGTGTTAGTATAAGTGTGAGTCTATGCATAAGTGGGCTCTGCAATGGACAGATGCATCATTCAGCATTGCCTGAGAATGTATTTCACCCAAGTATTTATAAAGGAAAAAACAAGTGGAGTGCCTCATGCACACTTAAAAACAAGCTCTTGAGTTTTTAAAGTAGAAGACTCAGAAGTGCTTCTAGCCCTCAATATGTTAAAAGACGAAAGGCTCTCTGGAACTGAAGGGATTTGACCAATTGTACTGAAAGAAATGAATGATGTCATCTATAAACCCTTATTAGGCATATTTTAGCAGTCTATTCAAAAAGGAAAAGTACCAATGGGCTGGAAAGTTTTAAATGTGACTCCAGTCTTCAAGAAGAAAGACAAAATGGATCCTAATAATTATAGACCAAATATTCCTTTTTCTGTAAAATGCAAAACTATGAAAACTATAATAATAAATAATTGATAAAATTTTGTAAATGAAAATAATACTCTAAATAGCAGCCAGCATGGGGTTATGAAAGAAACGTCTTGCTAAACTAGTCTTTTAGATATCTTTGAGGGAGTAGCTAGAATAGCTGACAAATGCAAAGATTACAACATAATATACTTAAATCTTTCAAAAAGCATTTGATATAGTCCCACACCAAAGATTCTGAAACTAGAAGCTATAGGCATCAGAAGTGGTCTACAAAAGTGGTTCTCTAGTTGATTAACCTGCATGAGACAAAGAGTACAGATAAGAGGAGAGTGTTCTGTGTGGAGTGAGGCTATCAGTGGAGTTCTCAGACTCAGGGGTTTGCCCTAGGATCATTACTTTTTCTGATTTATGTTGATATTGATTCTGGTATAATTAGTAAAGTTGTGTAATTTGCAGATGACCCTAAAATTTTAGGTATGGCAGACACTAAGGAGGCAGCAAAAAAAAAAAATACCTTGATATCCTTCAGAACTAGGTGAACATTTGGAAAGTGCAAAGTCCTACATGTGAGCAAAAAGAACATTTATTATAAAAAACAAGATCGGAGACAATCTCATATAGGAAGCAACCTCTGGAAAGGATTTAGGGGTATAAATCGACACAGCGTTTTCATTGACTAAGCAATGTAAAGAAACAGTTATAAAGGCAAATAAAATGTTAGGTTATATCATAAAACCTGTTGAATATATTATAAAGGCAAATAAAATGTTAGGTTATATCATAAAACTTGTTGAATATAAGTCAAGGAATGTTATGCTCAAGCTATATTCCTCTCCACCAAGGTTATTATAGTTAACGAAAACTAAAATCAAAACTGAAACTATTATTAAAAAAACATTTTTGTAAACGGAAATAAAATAATTAACAAAACCAACATGAAAAACTAAAACGAAAGGAAACTATTAAAGTAGCTGAAAAGACAACTGAAATAAAATAATAATTGAGTAAAATATTTTTAGCTCTCATTTTTGAATGAATATTCTTGCCGTTAGTCTTTCAACCTTGTAAGTTTTAACTCTAAAACAGAAAGTCATCCACCACGAGCCACCCGCACATATTCATTCAGTGAACGGCAGCTGGTGACGGAGGGCAGGTATTCACACAGCATTTGCGGTGACAGAGCGAGTGGACTATGGGCACATAAAGCATGTGAAATAGAAAGCAATTTACTGTGCTGCCTTTCTTTGTGCTTGTTGTATATCAAGATGTAATTCAAACTCCTGAAGTTGGAATGTGCTGGTGAACAAAACCTTTACCGTACAGAAAAATCACGAGTGAGTAACGTTTCAGTTTATTTCAAGGGTGACTGCTTTTTGTTGACAGCAATTCACCTGCCACTTCGCACAGGAGAAATCCTTCTTACTTTCTCATATACGAAGTATAGAGTAAGTATAGTAATTATGAACAAATTCAACCTTGATATTTTGATGAATCTTGACATTATAGACTACCCAGAGTCCAAAAGTACCGTTTTTTGGAATTGTGTGTGTATGTAAACACGATAACTCGAAAACGCAACTAGATAGATGGATGAAATTCGGCATGTGGTTGTTACACCACAATTGTAGATCTTTATTAACTTTTGAGCCAAATCCATCACCCGGAAGTGGTACTTTACCTGAACACATACTCAATTTTTTATTTATTATTCATGCAACTGCAGAGTCTGATTTATTCAACTTTACTTTTATAATAATTGTTTAATAAATAAATCAATTATTAATTTGATTTGATGTTGATGGTTCCTTAATGTACATAATATAAAAATATAATCACTTTTGCTTTAAAAACATTGTTTAACAATGAAGCGATACAAACAAAGGTAGGTAGGCGAAGAGAGTCTGCCAAGTGATGAAAAACTAAACATACTAATGGGTTTTTGTATATATTATATATTTATTAATTTATCTTTTTTAGTTCATATTCACAACTCAAAATACCTGATATTGTGAAAGTAATCCATTAGCAGAATTGTATTTTAAAATATTTGTCTCCCGTTTTTCAATGTTTTTCTCTCTTTTTGTTCTTAACATCAGCCATATCATACATATTGCATACCAGGGATTTTACCTGCCTTATATCCAAACCTGCTGCAGTAGGCTCCAGGTTTCCTGTGATCCTGCTCTGGATAAGCAGGTTTAGATAATGTATATATTGTTTTTAATCTCAGATACTGTCTTTGTCATTTTATGCCTGTCCATACTCTTATTACCTGCTCTTGCTCTGCTCATTATGGGTTTACTGTCCTTTATGTTGGGCTATTCAAGTCTCACTGCCCCTAACCTTGGGCCTCATGTATTAACGGTGGGTACGCGCAGAAATGTTGCGTAAGAACTTTTCCACGTTCAAATCGCGATGTATAAAACCTAAACTTGGCGTAAAGCAACGCAATTTTCCACGGTACCTCATACCTTGTCGTACACAAGTTCTCCGCTCGGTTTTGCAGACTGGCGGCACCCAGCGTCAAAGCAATGCTACTGTTCCTGTGTGGTTACACATTATTTTCCTGACGCGGCTTTATAAATACACTGAAACTAACCGCATATTGTTTATTAGTGTAACACATCTGATTGTAATTAACTTGTAACAATATAATGGTCCAGGGAACAGCCATAGTATTCCAAATACCATAACTGTTTTAGCGTTGTTACTCTCACTGCACCTTCTTCTTCTTCTTTCCGCTGCTCCCGTTAGGAGTTGCCACATTGGATCATCTTTTTCCATATTACTCTCACTGTACCACTCGGAGTATTTATATCACTGTATCTGAGTGTGAATGACAGCAGCAGCTGATCGGAAAGAGAATTATCGGTATACAGTATCAAGCACACGCTGTCTCAGCCACGGCAAAACGTTTCAAAGCTTTTCCTCTCCGGACCTCGCGGTTCAGAAACAGTTTCATCCCAAGAACTTTAAACGCAGTCAATCAAGTGCTCCTTGTAAAACTGTTTGTACTTATAAGTACAATTACCTCACTGTAAACTTACACTATAGTTATAATATCGCACAACCTGCGCCACTTTATAAAGCGCGTATTTACATATGATGATGATATCATTTTTAAGATCAAATGCAGCAAAATATGTTTATTATATTATACAGATAAAACTTTAACTTCATTTAAATAATCTATTTTCTTCACTGGGACTGGCGTGAAGGATAGAATAATTAAACGTGTACTACGAAGATATTTCAATGTTCCTTAAACGTTTTGAAGAATCGGTGCTCTAAGCTTACAGATGGCTTAACATCTATTACAGAGCTGATTGTGTGGCGATCCACCATGCATAAGATAACATATTGACATTGGACTTTCTCTATTGGACAAAGAGCCGCTCATGAGTGCTGCTGCAATAAATAATTTTATCGAAGGTCGCACACAATCACTGCGCCGTGAAACTCATGTTTAATAACGTGCTTTAACTCCTATCATCATAAAAATGATATCACGTATACATCTCAGTATTTTAGTTATTCAGAGAGCTGTAATATGAATGTAATGGATTCTCTTTTCTGTTGGAGGAAGGGAGCCGGTTTAAGAAGCAAGTAGTGATTCACACACATAGGCACATAGAAGATCAAATACAAAACAAAGCATTTAACGTGCTACTTTAATTACGATGTGATTTGAGAAACTGGTTGATTAAACGATTTTAAGATGAAGTTTATGATGTTCTACTTTAATGACAAAATAAACTACGTGATTAAAGTGGAAATGTCGAGACTGAAGTTGACATTTCGTGCTTTTTCCCCACTGTGTGCCTTTTTTTCTCTGTACCCTAATAAGCTTTCATATGACACTCAGACAGTGGGCTACAATTTGCCTTTTCACAGTGACTTTGATATGTGACTTCTTTTTTATTTCCGGCACTGTGCGATTTTGTGAATGTGAGCTTTCAAGTTTCTCCAACGCTATGTCACTCGATCAACTTCCTTTTGTTGAGTATACCATGGTTTATTTGAACAAATAGTATGTTTTTTCTTTGCCTCCACTTGGTATTCGCTGAAATTCTTATATTTTCCCCCATGCTTTTCCCATTGTCTTGTCTCAGAAGAGTTTAAGGGCGATTTATATTCATTTGCATATTCAAAGAGGCGTAATTCTGGGAGGAGTTGGGGCGTTACATAAAGCGCGTGCACGAGTGTTAGTTTTCACGCTGACCGGGATTTATGTAGCGGAAGAACGTGGAAGTTGGAGTACACACAGATTCCTGCATCTGGATTTTTCTGTGCGTAAGCACATTTCGGCTTTTGTGCTTACGCCATGTTATAGTGCGAGTTCTACGCACGGCGTTATACATGAGGCCCCTTGACACTACATGCTTGTTTTACTTTGTTTCCCTCAATACTGCTAGGTGGCGTCTGCACAATGATTCAAGTCTAAGAGCCCTGTTCTTCCTAAACCCCTGTGATTTTCATGAGAAAATATTTAAAAAATTCTAAAATTGTGTAAAATTGTTCATATTCAGTATCAAGTTTTGATTATTGTTGTTTTTATCAGACAAAAACAAAATTGGATAGTAAACCATGTAGTGTAGTAAACCTCCACTATCATTAAAACTTGTATCCAAATCTATTAAGTGTGCAGTACTGTCTGATTATGGCACAAAACTAAACTCCATAGGAGCTCCATGCCATAATTACTAAAACTGAAACTAATAGATATAAAAATAAAATAGAAATGTCTTTTAAAAATAAAAACTAGACTAAAACTAAAAATATATGTTGAAGGAAAACTTAAACTAAACTGAATTTCCAAGTAAGGTCAGAAAAAATATAGAATTAAAAACTAATATAAAAAAGGCAAAAATATAATAACCTTGCTCTCCACTGCACCCTGTACTGTCTGTGAAGCAGGAAACAGAATATCAAGAAAACAGCTTGCCCTGAACTAGCACCTGTCTTGGTATATCAAGGCGTGTATTGTTAAATTTTTACTCAGCCATCATTCAGAGTATTGTGACTTCCTCCATCACTGTTTGGCTTCCTTCTGCCTACTCTCTTTCTAAAAGTCGGTTGTAGTGGGTGATTTGTTCAGCTGTGAAAGTCATTGGCTGTTGTCTCCCAACATTAAAAGATATGTTCATCGCCAGAGTGAAAAAAATAACATGAATGATTGCAGCTAACTCCACCCACCCCAGTAGCCATCTTTTCATTAAATTGTCATCATAGAGAAGGTAGAGGTCTATTTTGTCCCAAACTACACACCATCTCCATAGCTTCTTTCCTCAAAGTATTCAGATCCTAAATAAACTTGCATATGTTTACTCCTGTTTTTAGCAACAATTAATTGGTAACTGCACTCTTTGTCTATTTGTAAATACAGTGGACCCTTGACTTAAGAACACAATTGGTTCACAAGGGGTGGTTGTAACTCAAGTTGGTTGTAAGTCAAGACTATTTTTCCCGTAAGAAATAATGTAAATACCCATAATGTGTTCCGAACCTCCCACAGCAACACATTTACTTGAACTTTTCATAATAAAAAAGGGTGGTATAATGTGCATAATTTACCAAAAACACCAATAATTTTTCTAATGTACTAATCAAACAGTTATCAAAAGTGCCTAGACTACCAGAAACAACAATTTCATACTGCACTCACCATTTAAGTTGACATCTTTGGCTTGCAGGAACGGAGGAGGAGGAGAATGAAATGGAAGGTGGTTATTGTTTGGAAGGAGAGTCCCCTTCCATAAGAACATCAGGACTCTGGCTCCCTGGTGTCCTTTCTCTCCTTGGGAGAGGCTGTAGCCCACTAGGACCTGCTTCTGGCTCACTAGGTCTCAACCTTTTCGGAAATAAAAACTGGTCTAAGGTCTGTTTCTGTTTTTTCTTCAACACAGTTCTGTAGTATGACATGACATTGTCATTAAGCAAGTAAATGCAACGATTAGCTTTTTCTCTTTCTGGATGGGTGTTCTCTACAAATGTTTGTAGCTCTGTCCATTTTTTCAGGATGTCCTTTATTTCAGAAGAGGACATTTGCTGCACTGATTGTTGATCCTCCCCCTCCTCTTCAGAAATCTCCTCAGCTGCCATTCTCTGTTGCTCAGTCAGAAGTTGCTGAAGTTCCTCTGTAGACAATTCCTCTGAGTGTTCCTCCACCAGTTCCTCAACATCACCACTGTCAACCTGCAAGCCTATGGACTCAGCTATAGTGACAATGTCATCAGCCACAGGGTCAGTTGCAGGCTCAGGCTCCTCTACAAAGCCTTCAGAGTCTCTCTCCTCTATAATTTTAGGCCACACTTTCTTCCAGGCAGATCTTAGTGTCCTTAGAGAAACATTGGCCCAGGATTTCTCTATTAACCCCACACAGGAAAGGATGTTGTAATGTTTCTTCCAGAACTCTGTAAGAGTCAAATCTTTATCTGAGACCATCTAGAAGCACTTCTGGAACAGTTCCTTGGTGTATAGCTTCTTAAAGTTAGCTATAACCTGTTGGTTCATAGGCTGCAGTAGAGGAGTTGTATTAGGTGAGAGGAAATCTACTGTAAGCCATGGGGATTATTCAGCCAAATCTTCTTCCAAGTCTCTTGGGTGAGCAGGAGCATTGTCCATGATTAGGAGAGCCATGAGTGGTAAGCCTTTGTCCTCTAGATATTTCTTAACAGTAGGACAGAAAACCTCCCTGATCCACTCAAGAAAAAGCACTCTTGTTACCCAGGCCTTTGCATTAGATCTCCACATGACCCCTAGCCTATTCTTCATGACTGCATGTTTTCTGAACACTCTAGGGGTCTCAGAGTGATAAACCAAGAGAGGCTTTATCTTTATGTCACCACTCGCATTGGCACATAACAATAAGGTTAGCCTATCCTTCATAGGCTTGTGGCCAGGCATTTTCTGCTCTTCCTGGGTAATGTATGTTCTCCTGGGTATCACAGTTAACAACTTGATGGGAGCAAAAGCCATTTCTCTTTGTTATCATTTCAATGTGGCGTATGTAATTTTCGGCAGCCCTTTTATCAGCACTGGCTGCTTCACCATGCCTAACTACATTATGAATCCCAGTTCTCGCTTTAAAATTGTGAAACCACCCTACTGGCACGAAATGTTTCACCACTATCACTTGTTGATGGCTTTAACAGATCTGCATTTATAGCCCTAGCTTTTTCACAAATGATTGACTCAGATAGGCTATCACCTTTCGTTTATCCACACTAATAATAGCTTTTTTACCTCGTCTAACACTGTTGATCGCGACTTACTAATGTAACACCTTTAGCAACACTAGCTTCCTTATACAAATCTTTTCGTTGTAAAATTGTGGAAATGGTGGATTTTGACATGCTGTACATGCTAGCGAGATCGGTCACACAAACACCACTCTCATATTTACGCACAATTTCCTTCTTTGTTTTGATCGAGATCGCTTTCTTTACCTTCGTTGTCTTCTCTTCCTTACTTAGCTTCTTTGGGGCCATTTTGATAGTAATTATCCAAATAAATGATATAAATCACTGCATTGAGAAAAAATACGTCCACAAATACACGTATCTCGACTCCGACTGCCGCTTGCAAACGATCTCGGCTGTTTGTTTACAATCGCGCGAGCTGATACACGTGACCGCATCCGGGTCGTAACGTTGTTGGTCGTAAATCAAAACAAAAATTTTGGTCATAAATCAATTTGCTCGCATGTCAGGCCGGTCGTATGTCAAGGGTCTACTGTATTTCATACTTATTTAACCTGAACTATTTGATATCTATATTATTTTGTATAGTTTTTCTATTTATTTAAGGGTAGTGTTGAGTATTCTTTGTAAATGTTGTTGTTCAAGAAATTGTTGTATTTGTATAGTGGTTTGCAGTGTCAGGTAAAAGGTGGGTTGAAATTATGTTGCCTTGAGTTTGTAATGTCTTGTATTTCTGGTCATCATGGTTCAAAAAGCATATAGTCGCATTTGAAGCTATGCAGAGGAGAGCAACCAAGTGTATCCCAGGACTTAAGGACATGCCCTGCTCTGACGGACTCAGAGAATTAAACCTGTTTAGTCTTGAGCAGAAGAGACTGTGTGGATCTAGTTACATGTATTTAACATCCTGAAAGACATTGACAAAGTAGATCAAGCAATATTCTTTCAGCTTAAGGGTAAATCATATACTGGGGGACAGCAGTGGAAATTAAGGGGAAGTACATTTAAAACTGAAACCACAAAACACTTCTTTATGCAAAGAGTTGTGGAACTCTGGAACAAACTACCAAGATATGTACTTGAAGCAGAAACCTTGACAACCTTTAAGAAGAATCTGGATTAGATATTGGTATAGCTTAGCTACTAACTAAACAAACGGGCTTGATGTACTAAATGCTCTCCTCTCATTTGTCAAATTTCTTATGTTCTGCTCTGTGTATTTGTAGACTATGAATAAAGAAGTGTCAGGCTTGGCATAAGGTACAAACATAGCTTGTCATGTAGTGATATTTACAACAGCAGTACAGTAATCCATCGCTATATCGCGCTTCGACTTTCGCGGCTTCACTCAATCGCGGATTTTAAATGTAAGCATATCTATATATATATCACGGATTTTTCGTTGGTTCGCGGATTTCTGCGGACAATGGGTCTTTTAATTTATGGTACATGCTTCCTCAGTTTGTTTGCCCAGTTGATTTCATACAAGGGACGCTATTGGCAGATGGCTTAGAAGCTACCCAATCAGAGCACGTATTACATATTAACTATAAGATATGCTTCCTGCGCGGTGCTTGATTGTTTGCTTGTCTCTGCCTCTATCTCACCCTCTCTGACATTCTCTGCGCCTGACGGAGTGTGTGTGAGCAGAGGTGCTGTTTGCACAGAAGCTGTTTGCCTAGTGGATACGGAGGCACCTCTAAGAAATACCGCTTTATCGCGGTGCTTTGGAATACTTAAAAGCACACGTATTGATTTTTTGATTGTTTGCTTTTCTTTGCGAGCGATCTCTCTCTCTCTCTCTCTGAAATTCTCTGCTCCTGAAGAGAAGATATATTTGCATTCTTTTAATTGTGAGAAAGAACTGTCATCTCTGTCTTGTCATGGAGCACAGTTAAAACTTTTGACTAAAGGGTGTTACTTCATGTCTGGAGGGCTCTAATAATGTTAACAGTGTGAGAGAGTTTATAAGGGCTTAAAATATATACAAATAACTATACAGACATATGGTTTGTACTCCGCGGATTTTCATCTATCGCGGGGGGTTCTGGAACGCAACCCCCGCGATGGAGGAGGGATTACTGTATTGTAAAAGCAAAGGGGGTTGTTGCTCGGCGGCAGAGGGGAGAAGCAGGAGGCACAAATGTGATCTTCTAACAGTTTATGTTTGTAGGTGGCTACATTCAGTAAAACCTAATTTTAAATATACTTACCTTTTAATAAACATTCATCCATTATCTAACCCGCTATATACTAACTACAGGGTCACGGGGGTCTGCTGGAGCCAGTCCCAGCCAACACAGGGCGCAAGGCAGGATACAAACCCCAGGCAGGGCGCCAGCCCACCGCAGGGCACGCACACACCAAGCACAATTTAGAATCACCAATGCACCTAACTTGCATTTCTTTGGACTGTGTGAAGAAACCGGAGCACCCAGAGGAAACCCTCACAGACACGGGGAAAACATGCAAACTCCATGCAGGGAGGACCCGGGAAGCAAACCTGAGTCTCCTAACTGCGAGGCAGCAGCACTACCCACTGCACCACCATGCCGCCCTTTTAATAAACATTCAGTATTGTAATTATTCACCAGGATGGATGCTAGGAGCAGCCTCAGCTCAAATATTGCCATCTCCATCAGTTGTTCTCCCTGATACTGTAGCCTTGAGAATGACACTAAAATAATAGCACGTCTGTGTCCTCTTCTCTCTCTCTGTCCCCTCCCAATTTAAGTCCACATCCTCCTGTCCTCCTTCCTAGTTTGATCGCCCTGCTGCTAACACCCAGTGCTCCTTTTTATACATATCAGCCTATTACTCTCATACTCCCTCTCTGTCAGGCTCTACACAGATTCTCCTTGCCCTTTTTAAGCCCTCTGCTGATGTTACTATGAGTGGGGAGGAAGGGACTATCTACCCAGTTATAATTTCTGCTCCCTCCAGAAACCCCACCATATAGTTTTATGTTTGTATGTCAGTGGATCACCTTCTGGGCTTATCTGAGTTGTGTAACAGCATTCTGGGATGAGAGGGGGCACTGTTGCTAACTGTGTCATCTCCTTTTCTCTCCGTAGTGCTGAGAAGATGCCCAGTGGAGGCAGCTGACTGCCCTTTTTGGTCACACACTTATAAAGCTTGACTGTGTGCACCACAGGACTGAGCTCCAATGAAAGTTGACCTACTCAACACAGGCATCAAATACAGCGAAAAGGCTGTACTTGGCTGTCTGTGTTCAAGCCTTTTTTATTCCCGCACCAACAAGCACTTGTTTTGTTTTAGTGAATTAAATGGTTAAACAGGACCACCCAGTTGGCATCCTAACATTTCATTTGGGTTCGGTGATTCCCTCACCTGGCGACAACATATAAAGGACAGCAACAAACAGCACAAATCATAACATTATGTTAGCTTAGTTTAACCTTTTCTCTTTTATAGAAAAAGGTGCAGAACTTAATGAGGTATCGATTCATTAGAATTTTTGGTTTAGTTATGATTCATTTCAACCTGGATAATTACAGCACATCGAACCCAGTCTCTGTCAAACCACACCACACTGCCACACACACAGTAGTCGAAGGAAGCACACAAGTTATCAAGCAAAGAACTCCTGTGTCTAAAACTGGGATGCAAAATCTGACTTTGAACAAGCCACTGTTCATTATAAAGTCTAATGTCTGTGGCAACTAAAACCAACAGCACAACAAACTTAATTCTAGCATTTCCATCAGAGGCATGCAGCTGAGTGGGAGATGTACTGTATGTCATTCTGCAGGATGCCTAAGCTAGCAGCAGCATGTAAATGCCTACTTAACAATAGCGCTGTCATTTCTCAGACCCAAACACTGATCAACATCGGTGGTGGTAGTGCTTCAAAGCTAATATCCCAATGCTCAGTAATCCAGTCTGAAAATATCTTTCTGTCCCTGGTATACTGTATGTACCCCATCAGAGAAGGTCTTTTTGGGCTGTTGTAGGGTTTGCAATAGGGTTGCCATTGTACTGAACTTTCAAACTTCAATACAATACTACAAATGTATTGAAATTCAATGCGATTTTCTATACCCAATACAGTATATTATGTAACTGAATTAAAAACTTAATATATAAAATAAATTGCAATTCTGTATGCATTAAAATCTTTACATTGTTGAAAACAAACAATATACTGTAAATTGTAGTTGTAAATGGAAATACTGTACTTTAAAGTACTGTAGTAGAATATTATGTAAAAGATAAGAGGAAACTTTTGTAATTGATAAAAAGCAAAGACGTTTAAATCCAATCAACATTTTTTTATATTAATAAAAAAACAAATACTGTTGCTGATTTGGTACAAAGAAGTGTTGCAAATGTCAGTAAATGTTAATTGAACAAGTATTGTAATCTTGTACAATAATATATAGAACATTGCATATACAAATAAAACTATTAAATAAACATCCACGTGAAACACACAAGACACTAACATATTTAAAGGCTGTGAATAAATGCAAGCAGCGTACATTGCCTTTTTGTGTAAATAAACTTTGATGTCTTTGTAACTTCTAAACTTTTTTTTAAAATGTATTCAAAGAAAATAATATTCTATACGAATCAAGTCAAACTTAAAACAGAATTCTGCCCCAGTAACTTCCAATTTTTTTGCAAGAAAGATTAGCATGTCAATGTGCTCTTCCATGAGGTGTGCTGTTGTTGAGCTGCAAATGAGCCCTGACGTTCCAAGTGCATGCTCTGGACCTGTGTTCCAATGTCATGAGTGGTTTGTGTTGTCAGGCGATTTTAAATAATCGTGATCTGTGAAATGCAGGCTCAGAACGGGTGCAGGGATTTGTACCTGGTTTGTACCTGGAACTGAGAAGGACGACTTCGAGGGCTCTCGGGGCAGACAAGGAGGTGTTTGTTTGAACCACCCAGTGTCACTAACGTCACATAGGTGGTTTTTATCATTTGATTTTGGGGTTCGTCAAGGGTGTGTTCTTGCTCCTACTCTGTTCATTGCTTGCATGGACGGAGGTCATGGTGTCTAGTGGCTGTAGGTGTATCTGTTGGTGAAGAAGGATTCACTGATCTTGACTTTACTGATTATCCTGTGATCTTTGTTGAGTCGATGGAGGCCGAGCAAGGAGTCTGAATGTTTGGGCTTGCAAGTGTCCTGGATAAAAAAAATAATGACCTATTCGGCACAGCCATCAGCAGTGTGTTTGTCTGCGGAGAGAGTATCGACCTTGTCAAGAGGTTTGCTTACCTCAGCAGTGATATTGATGTCTCTGGTGACTCTTCTATGAAGTCAGTAGATGGATTTGGAGAGCATGGGGGGTTATGAGGTCGCTGCAAAATTCTTCCAATATCTATGCAAAAGGAAGAAGGTTGAAGTCTTTAGAGTACTTGTGCTTCATGTATTGCTATATGGTTGCGAGACATGGATACTATCCAGTGACCTGAGATGAAGACTGGACTCCTTCGATACTGAGTCTCTTCAGAGAATCCTCGAGTACCACTGGTTTGACGTTATGTAGAATGAGCAGTTGCTCACGGAGTCCCGAATGAGGCACATTACCTGCATTGTGAGGGCGCGTCAGTTATGGCATTACAGCTATGTGGCATGATTCCCTGAGGGTGATCTGGCTCACAGGGTCCTCATTGTTGACAACCCAAGTGGCTGGACCAGGCCAAGGGGACGCCAATGTAACGTCTGGCTGCAGCAGATTGATGGTCATTTAGAGAGACGGGGAGGTTGCCAACTAGGATCCCGAGCCGTTTTGTCGTGTGGTTTGTGTGCGGCAACGCACTATACCAGTGCATGCTCCCTGACCTAACCTGAATAATTGAGTCAAATTAATTCAAATTTCAAATGTCACAGACTCCTGGGGCCTTGTGCATAACGCCGTGCATAGAATTCGCACTATAACATGACGTAAGCACAAAAGCTGAAATGTGTTTACGCACAGAAAAATCTAGATGCAGGAATCTGTGCGTACTCCAGCTTCCGCGTTCTTTATCTCCTTAAATCCAGTCAGCGTGAAAAGTAACGCTCGTGCACATGCCTTCTGTTCCGTCCCCAACTCCTCCCAGAATTACACCTCTATGAATATGCAAATCAATATAAATCGCACTTAAGCTCAGCCTTCTGTGAAAAGACAATGGAAAAAGCAAGAGGGAAAATGGAAGAATTTCAGCAAATGCCAAGTGGAGGCAAGGAAAAACTTACTATTTGTTGGTTTAAACAGTGATATAAACAACAAAAGGAAGCTGATCGCCTGACATAGTTACACAGTGCCCAAAATAAAAAAGAAGTTGTCACATATCAAAGTCGCTGTGAAAAGGCGAGTCGTAGACCACCGTCTGAGTGTCCTATTAAAGCTTATTAGGGTACAGAGAAAAAAAAAGGCACACAGTAGGAAAAAAGCACGAAATGTCAACTTCAATCTCGAAATTTCCACTTTAATTATGTAGTTTATTTTGTCATTAAAGTAGAACATCATAAACTTCATCCTAAAATCGTTTAATTAACCAGTTTCTCAAATCGCATCGTAACTAAAGTACAGTAGCATGTTAAATGCTTTGTTTTGTATTTGATCTTTAATGTGCTCTATGTGTGTCAATCACTACATGCTTCTGCTTTCTCTTTCTCCGACAGGACACAGAATTCATTACATTCGTGATATTACAGCTCTCTGAATAATTAAAATACTGAGATGTATATGTGATATCTTTTTCATGATGATAGGAGTTAAAGTATGTTATTAAACAGGGGAATACGGTGCGTGATTGTGTGTGACCGTCGATGAAATTATAGTAGCAGTGTTGTCTCTTTCAAACGTACTAATCTCCAATTCCTGTCGTTACTTTTCTTTCTCCACATACCCAATCACCACACAATCAGCTCTGTAATAAACGTTAAGCCATCTGTAAGCTTACAACGACGATTCTTGAAAACTTTTAAGGAACATTGAAATATCTTTGTAGTACAAGTTTAATTATTCTATCCATCTATCCTTCCAGTGTCGCGTCAGCCCCAGAAAGAATACAACACAAGGTAGGATCAATCCGTGAACTAGCTAGCGCTGCAGAACCGTGTCCTCACATGTTTAATTATTAACAATACAGATTATTTAAATGAAGTTAAACTTTTATCTATATAATATAATCAACATATTTTGCTGCATTTTATCTTAAAAATGATACCGTCGTCATATATAAATACGCGCTTTATAAAGTGGAGCAGGTTGTGCAATATTATAACTGTAGTGCAAGTTTACAGTGGGGTAATTGTACTTATAAGTACAAACAGTTCTACAAGGAGCACTTGATGGACTGATTGACTGTTTAAAGTTCTTGGGATGAAACTGTTTCTTTGAAACGTTTTTCCGTGGCTGAGGTAGGGTGGGCTTTATGCTGTATACTGATATTTCTCTTTGCGATCAGCTGCTGCAGTGATTTCCTATTCAGATACAGTGACATAAATACCCCGAGTGGTGCAGTGAGAGTAATATGGAAAAAGATGATCCGCTGTGGCAACCCTTAATGGAGGCAGCTGAAAGAAGAAAAAAAAAAATAAAGGATAACCACACAGGAACAGTAGCACTGCTTTGACGCTGGGTGCCGGCAGTCTGCAAAACCGAGCAGAGAACTTGTGTACGACAGGGTATGAGGTACCATGGAAAAGTGCATGGCTTTACGCCAAATGTAGGTTTTATACATCGCGATTTGAATGTGGAAACGTTCTTACGCAACATTTCTGTGCGTACGCACCGTTTATGCATGAGGCCCCTGGTGCTTTAATTTTCAAAACCTGTTCCTCCATTTTTATTTGTCCCAGCTTAAAAGCTTAATGTGTGAAATCAAACATGTAAGTTTTATATTAAACCATTATTTCATAGCTCCTGTAAAACAGCTTTTGTTGTACAGTTTACATTGTTTCTTACATGACTAATCATACTTTATTCTTAATTATGCCTGTGTAAAACTCCAGAGTTAGATAATTACTTGGGCTGTCACCACCATTAGACAAAACATTTATAACTGTGAGACAGCTTTACATTCTTCATCATTCCATTTTAAGTATATGATATGTGAGCTTTTACTTATGGGTTATGGTAATGAACACTAGTTCATCTTCATGAACCAAATGAATGAGACAAATTCAGCATTTTTAGATTCATATTTAGCAATGATGTATGCTGGCTTTTTTCCTGTCTTGCAGACTGTGTGTTTCACCTATTATGCATTTCTGTTTTGCCTTTGAAACATTGAAACAGCAAATACATTGTATTTTGGTATTAACAAATGAAGCCACTCATGTCATTGCCAGTGTAGAAAAGCCAAATAGCTACCTCTTTTAAATCTTGGGTCAGTGTTTACTTGCTACAGCTGTTGTTAGTGCTGCCAGTAAATCCACGTCCTTCACTCCTATATGCTTAACTGTGGATGCACGACGTGTCATTGAACTGTATACACCAGTTAAAAAATTGACAGATGCTTCAATTGATGGACATCTGTAGAAGTGTTTGTTACAATCATAGAATAAAAGCAAAGCCTCCATTCATTTATTATGTAGGACACTATTAAAAAAGATTAATCTTGCTATCTATTCATCTTGTCTTAAAAATGCATAGCGGTATCACTAGCATTATTTTGCTCTTAAAGCACACAATACCTGTTTTTGAACTGAGTCCATAATGGGATGAATGTGGCAATAACGAGAGCCAATTTGTGTTTTGCTTTATTTTATAACAAGTAGGATTCCTGCAGTCAGGATGTAATGTCAATTAATTTGACTAATTCAAGTTGCATTTTAAATGACAGACAAAAAATCAAACAAATATCTACCTAGTGAATCATGGTGTACCTGTACCCCATGACCTGCCACAGGCTAAAAACTGGACCTCATAACAACTTTTAAACTGCCTACATTTTGGGGACTACACTATTGGGCAGTAGTAGCACTGGTGCCTCCCAGTAAGGATGCCAGGGTTCATGTTCAGGGTCCTTCTTGTGTGGAGTTGTGGAAATGTTCTCCCCCTATCTATATCTGTTTCCCCTGAGTGCTCCAGTTTCCTACCACTCTTAAGACATGCAGGTTATGTGAATTAGTGACACTAAATTTGCCCGTGTGTGTGTTTGCCCTCCAATGGACTGGCTCCCTGTCCAGGGTTTGTTTCTTCCTTGACATATGTTGATATGGTGCTGTATCATCACCATTGGAAGTGTTTTTCAAAAGAAGTTTTACTCATTTTTTTCAGGCATATTATTATATCTTTCAAATTAATATTTCTACTTGCAGCCATGTATGAGTGCAGTACCAACTTTCTGGTACTACTGAACATGTAAAAAAGCTAGTACCATTACTTTTTCAAAACTTTGTTATCGACTTTGTCCTGAAGCATACGCTCTTGTGATGCCCCAAGTTGTAGAATTGGATGCCAGTTGTGTGTGGTGTACGTGAGTCAGTGGTCAAGGAATACCTTACAGAATCTAACTAAAGTGTTTAAAGATAGATACAGACATACGACTTACGAACGGGGCTGCAGCTGCTCTTTCATCTGTCTGGGGGACGCGATGCTGGCTCCTCAGTAACTGCCGCTCTGTCATCTCCAGCCTGGGGACGCTGCAAGCGGTGGCTGGGGGTTGCGCTACTCTCGCAGTGTAGTGTCCCTCGGGCGGCTCCGGTTGATGAATGGGTTGGTGGGGGCCACACCCTATTCATTCTCAGTGGTTGGCTGGGTGCGTGGTAAGCGCTTGTGTGCAGGATGGAGGCTGGATGGGGTAGAGGGGAGCATTTCATTGCCCGCCCACCACACAGCCTTGCAGTGTCCCTCGAACGGCTGCCCCATTCGTTCTCAATGGGCGGCTGGTGATGCTGCAAGCAATGACCCAGTTGTGACTGAACAGGGGCCATTGAGGGTGAATGGGGTGGTGGGGGGCAGCATTGTAGTGTGTCTCAGGTTGAATGGAGGTGGTGGTGGGCAATTCACTACCTGCCTTTGGCCGGTCTCTGTTCGCTCTCGGTGGGGTGACGCTGCAGGCAGAATACTGTATGCAAGTGGAGGTGACTGTGCGGTGGGCAGGTGGTGAACCGCCCCTAGCCGCCCCCATTCATTTTCAATAGCAAGCCTGCTTGTACTGTTACGTACATAGGAGGAAATTGTCTCTTGTCAGTACATCAGATGTGCTGATGAGGGGTGCCTTCCTGCTGTGATAGCATGTACAGTGCTGTACAGAAGAGCTCATCTTAACCTTTTGTCTTCACCCTTTGTGGAACGAGCCCTGGACACAGACAGGCAGACATGTTTTAAATCACCACCACACGTTTATTTACAGCTATATACAAGTCAACAGTGCACACAGTCCCCCAAGACTCCCCAAATCCAGGCCTCTCACACACTTTGCCTTCCTTCTTTGGGCCACCTCCACTCTCTTCTCTTGCTTCATCCTCTCCTCACCAGTTTCCAGCCCTGAATGAAGGGAGGCGGCCCCTTTTATAAGCACCCGGATGTGCTTCAGATGTGTTCCGGCAACCTCCCACCGACACACCCCAGTGTTGCGGAAGTGCCGGTTGCATCTCCAGAAGCATTCCGGGTGTCCCTGCTCTTCTTCCCCCCAGCACATCTGGGTGTGGCGGAAGTGCTGAGGTCCAGGGTGTCCAAGGCACTGGGGCACCCCCTGGCGGTGAGCTTCAAAGCTCTGTACCCATGGTCCCCATAGCAACCAGGGTGGCTGGCCCCACCTGGTCTGAGGTGGGCGTACGCCCTCTTCCGGTCCTCCAAGGTGTCCCGGCCGGGTCATCACCCCAGGCATCTGCCACACCTTCAACAATGTCTCTGAAAAACAAATCTGATGCAAGTGCTGGTGATACAGTAAAGAAGAGAAAAACCATCACCATGGAAAATAAGGTAGAAATAATAAAAAGGTCAGAGAGAGGTGAAACTCCAGCATTCATTGGCAGAGTACTTGGTTACAGTCGGTCAACAATAGCATTTATTAAAATAATGTACCTTTTCTGACTTACATACAAATTCAACTTAAGAACAAACCTACAGTCCCTATCTCGTATGTAACCTGGGGACTGCCTGTATACACACACAATTTTGGTCTGAACACACCAGAATGACTGTAAAGCAAGAAAATTCAAAAGAAAGAAAAGTTCTGACTTGACTGTCAAAGTCAAAGTGAGGCATTATGTATTACTCTTGGTATTAACGAGCCCTAGTAGTGTTTCTTGACACACGTCTTCTGAATAATTCTTTGGCTGAAAGTAGTCAGTGTTAGTGTGTCAGAGAAAGCATGTGCAGCATTGTTCATGATGACACTTAGTTTTGCCTTAATTATCTACTTCACTTCGACCTCCAGAGTGTATCCTATAACTTTTTAACCTTTTTATTTAAATTTTTAATTCTGCGGGACTTCTTTGGAAGTGATGTTACCAGCCCAGCACACCAACCTTTTTAACCTTTACTGCTACAGTATTAGTGACCTAAATATTTTAGATTATTCCTCAATGTTTTAGACAATAAAGATCAAGCTAACAGCCAACTAAACCAATATCACATTACACAACTTCTAGTTGGAAAGGATATCAAACTTGACAACAGCAGTTGCTGATCTTGTCACATGACCATATCATATGTAGGATTGCATAGTAAACCAGCACTGAGTAAGTATTGAAAAACCCAATTTTTAAAACAATTAAAACAGTACGGTACCAACTTTTCATTAAATATGGTACCAGAAGTAAATGTATATCATTTCATATGTCATTTTTATTGAGGATGAAGACATCAGGAAGCTACCTTTGTTACTTTTCGCAAAAGAAACAGAGTATGGGCATTCCAATACTTTCTGACATAGCCAGCACTTCTCTCAACCACAACCCTCCCCCTCCTGCTTTTGAAACTGTTTACAACTACATCTTCGGACTTTGAAGAGGACCATCAGCTCCGTCCCAATTACCCCATTTGCTCTCCAAAATAATTTTTAAATTGGATCTTGCCTAGGGCCATTCATCCATTCCCATGATCATTGGAGAAGACAAGAAAGCGGAGTATGGTTATTTGTTCCACTTCAAACACTAATGATAATTAGGAAAATAAGTGAGTGCTTAGGTCACTATAGGAAATGGAGCAGCACAGACTCTTTCAAAAAAAGTAAGAGAAAAATTAAAGTATAAAAAAGTTATAGGTAAGCAATAATAAGCATTAATTTTACATCTTTTGATTCTTGTAGGCTGCAATGCTATACATCTTCAAAGTTAGAAAGCAATGGAATGAGAGACATTTTTCATTTGTTTAATACTAATAATGGTTTCTTCATTAGTACTGTTTTTTTTTTTTAAATTGTCCACCAACCTCAGTTTCTATTGAAAGAGGATTTTGAAAATCAGTCATGGGACAAGTCTGAAAACTTTCTTTAGTAGTCTGTATTGTAGGAATTGGTTTGGTGACCTGTACTGAGGCAGTATTCAGTTAGTGTAGATCTACATTTTCTTTGGTTTCCCTAAAGACAATATTAAAGCTTAGTTAGGCTTTATTGTTTTTGTTCAGTGGGGAACCAAAGGAATTGGAAAAATCACAACTTGAATACTTTTTATTGTCAGTCTTGTTTATTTTATTTACTGTATAGTCTATACAATAACATTTTCAAAAGTTCTGTGTCTTTTTAATGGTATGTACAATATATTTTATTTCTTGGTCAGTTCTTATTTTTTATTTTGTACAATAAAGTTGTTTTAAACATAAATTATTTAGATCACCCCCGTGACCCTGTCTTTGGATTCAGCGGGTTAGAAAATGGATGGATGGATATTTAGATCACCTAACTCAAATCATTCTTTTAAAAAACAACTTAAAATTCAATTGTTTAGGAAGACATTTCATTTACCCTTAGATTCTGACCCTTCCTTTCAGTTTACCTCTTTGTCCAGGTACTCAGGATGATTTGCATTTATATCACAAATTCTGTTATTTATTCAGGGTTTTATTGTAGTATTTCTGTTTTTGTATTTTATTGTGGTTTACTGTCTGTTATTCTAATTCAAATCTTTATGTTTCCCGTATTATCTTTTTTAGTGTTTTATGTTAATATTATTTTGTATCCAATGTGTATCCAATCTGTTTTTTTTGATTATGGGGAATGTCCTATATAAATAAAATGTATTATTGTTATTACTAATACTTAATTATAAAAAGGTCCTTAAGAAAAGAAACACTACCCACTGTTAACTTAGAAAATTGGGCCAACAGAAGCACCTGAACAGGATTACATCTAATGCACATAGATATGACCATGACCTCCCTCACATACATCACACAGACAAGTCTCTCTTCTGTTTGCAAAGTTCAAAACATGTTACTGTTATTACTACCCACTGCATTATATGCAGCACAAATTTAAGAGTATAGATTGCTTGTCAGGTCTCAGGAACACATAATCCATCTCTACGACTTCAGACAATGAAAGAGTAGTGAGTTGCAGGCTACTTGTACTGAGTTGTTGGGTTTGTCACACTGCTTGACTGCCTGTCATATGAATATACTCGACTTGCTGAGATTATGTAATTGAAGTCTCTGACTAAAAATCAATGGAAAAAATATTTGATATATGATACGGTCTTAAGACAGAAACTATGTGTAAAATTGTGTGTTGGCTGAGTTAGCTGAATGAACATTACTGACATGGAAAATGCTCTTTACCATCATGATTTTAAAGTTTTTATAATATTAAAAGAAAAATCAATGTGACCTTTATTTTCCATCATCATTAATGACAATGTAAACCAGCGTTTTACAGCATTTGATTCTTCAATGTTCTAGAATAAAACTGTACCAGATCAGAAACCTTAAGTTCTAGAGTGAACTAGTATGGTATCAGCAACAAAATGATTCTTGTGGCATGCCATAGAAGTTGTGAAGTGGTATACTGAAAAAGCTAAAAGCTGTGAGTTTTAGTAATAACAATACAAGCTAACCATTCATAATTATAAAATGGTTGATTGTGGAAGTACTATGCAAAAGTGCCTTCTTGGTGCTTTTACCCAGTGTCAGCATCTGTCTGTTGGGTCTAATGGGGCAACAGCCATCCCTGGTGTTCACAACAGACTCCATATAATAAATAAACTATAATACCACACTAATGTTTTATATTACTTGCAATTAGTAACATTTTAACCAGTTACAGTATTTTGAGCTTACAAACTGTATGAACATTTTATTTTATGGGTAAATGAATAAGAGAGAAAAAGTATTTTACCAAAGTTTATTGGTACACACTTTTAATTACACATTTCTTTCTAGAACATAAATATCTTGTATGTTCTTTAAGGGTGCATTTGTGTTTTAGAGATATAATATAGAATTAAGGAACACAGGGTATATTGTGGATATACTATAGTTCTAGCTGTTGCACTTATATAACAGCTTGAACTTTGTTTTTACTGTTTTGCATTATGATGTTCTGTGTTTCTGCTGAAGAGAGTGAATTTTGCCTCATTGATTAATAAAGTACTACCTACCCCACAATTGCTTATTAATGCATAATATTCTTTAGCTGTACTACATCCCTTTAAATTATTAAATAACACAAAACATTTCTGAAAGTGTTACTCTTTGTGGTTTAATGTTTATTAATTACTGCAAAGGCTTAGTTGTAATGTTTACCTTTTCTATCTATCTATCTATCTATCTATCTATCTATCTATCTATCTATCTATCTATCTATCTATCTATCTATCTATCTATCTATTTTATGAGTTCCTTTTCTTTTATAGGTACACAGTGGTGAAAATTTGTTGGCCAACCACAATATGAATCCTCAGTACCAGATGCACTCATATTACTCAGCAGCTTCTTACCTTGGGCAGAGTATTGGTTCATCCTCTCACATCCGTCAATTAATCACCATGGATGAAAGCCCCACATACACAGAACCAAAGATGAGCAGTAAGTAAAATACTTCACTCCTCAAAGGACCATCAATTTTTATAATGATTTTATCAAGAGCATGAACGAGTACATCAGGAGGAGGCCTGTTCCAATTTGTGCATTAAATAAAAAAAATGTAAAACAAAAAAATAATATTCACTGATACTTTTTACACTGTTTAAAACTGATCTGTTTTGCCACAATTGAAGCAACGTGTGTCAGTGAGTGAAATATGAATTTCACATATAAATAAACATTAAGCATAAGTCCCTCTTAGTTTAAAAATTCATAATAAATGATGGGAATGTAATCTGTATTAAAAATTATTTCTTTAGATAAATATTTATACATTATTTGTGTTAAATATTAAGCTTTATAGTTAACCTATTTTAGTGGTGATGTTTATTAGGGATCAACAAGATTGACCAAATATTTCAGTTTTCATTTCCCAACAAATGCTCATATATAAAAACTAAAATGATTTACAGTACTTTGCAATTTAATGACCTAGGCCTTAAGAAGTTTGTGTGAAAATCTTTATTTTACCTTTAGATTGCTGAGATATTTCTTATAACAGTCTTTCTCTTTTGGAAGGGGCCATTAGAGGGGACTGGGCAGTCTAATGGTCTGGAATCCCTACTGATTTTATTTTTTTCTCCAGTCGTCTGGAGTTTTTTTTTTGTTTTTTCTGTCTACCCTGGCCATTGGACCTTACTCTTATTCTATGTTAATTAATGTTGACTTATTTTATTTTCTTACTGTGTCTTTTATTTTTCTATTCTTCATTATGTAAAGCACTTTGAGCTACTTTTTGTACGAAAATGTGCTATATAAATAACAAATGTTGTTGTTGTTGTTGATTACAGTTCATGTAATAACTTTTTTGTAAAGCAAAAAAAATGCTATGAAGTGACTAAATGATATGGGGTATAATGACTTAAGCCTGTGTTAACACAAAATAACATGATTACACATTTTGTGGTAGTAGTAACATGCTTTCCTCTTCACTCTTTTTGCATTTCTAATCAACCTGGTGTGTCAACTTTGTAACATATTTTACTCTTATTTTTTTTTTTAAATCCTTATTATCTGTAGGAAAATAAAGAATTCAAGAAGTGACAAGGATTACAAGTACAGCATCCATGCAATAATAGATGCCATGTATTGGAAAATATTTTGGATTGATAGATAGAGATAACAGCATGGATGACTTTCATAGATTCATGTGTTCACATTGAAAAACTGCTAACTGACTGGCTGTCACCTCTAAGCTGGAAAAAAACAGTAAAGTGGGTTACCAAGTGTTGCTTCTTGGAATACAAGAACAGACTTTACAAGTAGGGTCTGTTTAAAGCTGCTTAGAAAAATACAAAGATGAATAGCTGCTTTAGTAAGTAAGTACAAAAAGTAGCATTTAGAGGAGGAGGTCTTGCTGGTTAGTTATATTTTACATTGGGTAAACCATTGAATGAGGTTTACAATTTAGACGTGCATTTCTGCACTGTCAATGAAAATCAGCAGTTTCAAAAGTATGAAAGGACTGGAAGATGAAGCCAAATTTAAAGCCAGAAACAAGACTTGAACCATGAAGTCTGAATAACTTATTTTCCAGTGATGCCCCATGCCTCATTAGCGTCTAAAGAGACATTCTAATGTTAGTGAGCTATTTTTAAAAAATTTATTAAAAATTTTGTGTGGGCAAATGCATAAGCACCATGTTTGTGGAGAAATAAATGTCCACTTGAAAAATATCAAAATTAGCCTTTAACTTATTTTTTTATTTTGCATTAATTTATTATTTATTTTAATTTCATTCTGTTTTTACAGTGGCCTTTTGTTCACTGCAGTAGATTACAATGCATTGCTATGATGGGGTGAAAGACTATAGATGTCATGATACTTTGCATGTGTAATGTCACTCAAATAAAAATTGTTATTGTTAGTTTGTGAAACATTTTAATTTGTGTTTTGTAGCACCAGACATAAAGGAAGTTGAAAGAATAGAGAAGGACTTTGGAAGATACAGGATTAAAGATAAATAGGAAGAAGACAGAATATATGAGGTTTAATGACAATCAGGATTAAGAAGTTAGCCTGCAGAGAGAGCTATTGGAAAGAATGGATACATTTAAATATCTAAGATCAATGGTAGATGGAAAATTAGATGCAGTGAAATCCCATAAAGTGCATTGTGGATGGAGAAATTGGAAGCAGTTATTATGTGATTAAAGAATTAAAAGCACAGGTTAAGACAGTGGTAAGACAAACAGTGATATATGAAACTAAAGACATGGGTAGTGAAAGGAATGAAGGAGAAGAAGGCAGATGTGGCAGAAATGAGAATGTGGAGATGGATGTGTGGAGTTACAATAAAAAACAGAATAAATGAGACAATCAGAAGTACAAGAAAAGTGGGAGAGATATCAAAGAAAGAATGGGAAAGTAGGTTGAAGTAGTATGGACATATGATGAGGAGAGACAATGAATTTGTGGTCAAAAGATTGATGTAAATGGAAGTACATGGGAAGAGAAAGTGAGGGATGCCAAAGCATCCCAGGGTTGGGTTTTATGGAGAAGGTTGATCAAGCCCATCAACTCTATGTTGAAGTGGGAAAAAATGAAGAGGAAGAATTTTTAGTATGAAACACAAAATTAGGAGTGTTTATTTGCTTGTATATAAATTTTTTGAACTATTTTTAGCATTGTTTTAATGTCATTGCAGCACCAATTTGTGGTAACTTCCATTTTTAGGTGCATTATCGTTTAATGCACAGGGCACGTATTTCAATAGCCATGTCTGTCTGGATAGAACAACTCAGCCCCCATAGACCAATTTTGTTAAAATGTGGCACACTTCGTTGAGATATCTTGAGCATATTGTGCTGTACAGGTTTTAAAACTTCAGAATCTCCCTTTGAAAGTAAATTTGCAGACTCATCGATCTTAAAACAGATAAACGTTCTGTGCGACTTAGTTCACTGTTTCAGTTTTATCTTGACAGCAGTTACACCAATTTGTATATTGTCCTCTTTTTCACCTCTGATAGTCACCAGTCTGTTGACAAACAAGTCTGTTGACAAACAAATCCCCAATACAAATTGAGGAAAACCTACCTAGAGTAGGAAGTCACTGTTACTGGCTATTTGTGTACAGAGGACTGCAGTCATCTTTTCATCAACTCTTATTTTGGTGCGCACTGACACCTCTGCACACATCTTCCTTCTCCCAATGTTTTTATTAGTAGCAGGTAAGTTAAATGATCTTACTAACCATAAAAGTATAATAAATAAGCAACGAAAAAAAGTGTTATCTGCATGTAAATGAAGTACTCTATGGCTTGCACCATTGTGCACAGAACAAATAAACATGTAGTCAGTATAATTTTCCTTAAACCAAACCAAGCTCACATGTCCATTATCTGCAGATTACAATGATTTACTATTTCACTGTCAACTATAATTTACTAGGGTGACCAGACATCCAGTTAACAGGGACAGTCCTTATTTCACACAATGCATCCCAATAAATAATTACAGAATATCAAAATTTATAAACAGGTTGCCCATCTAATCAAACCTCTTCACTATATAAGCCCTAAACACAACCACACAAACGCAAGTATTTGGTGCAAATACAAGGTTTGTTATAATGAAATACCTTTTAATAGGCTTCTTCTTAATAATAAACCCAAGTACAACTCTCTTTTTCCACTCCTCCAGGTGAGCATTGTTCTTCTTCCACCTGTCTCCAACTCACCTGGAAGAGGTTGAGCATCTTCTTTTATCTTAGACCCAAGAATACATCCAGCACTAGGACATAGCCCGTTGGAAGTACTTCCAGGTCTAACAGAAGTCATGAAAGTAGAGATCACAAATCACCACAGCACACTCTGGTGGCAACCCCAGAACCCAGCAAGGCTGCCTCATGGGACTACAGATCTCAGCATGCCTTTAGAGCGTCCACACTGGTAGCGCTGCCCTGGGATACTGCCACCTTATGTGTCAAGGGAAGCATTTAGCCCTGAATAGTGGTTCCCTCCTCTTCTTCCATCACACTGGCCTCCTGACCGGGTATTGTTCCTCGGTCCAACCCTGCTGGGACACCAACATACCCTCTTCCAGACTGGCATCTTCTGCTAATTTTTTGGCTAAGGCAGGGAACATCCTGCCTTTCTTCTGGTACCTCTGAAGGGCTGGCTTTCCAACCAAGTAAGGAACCTTGCCCCCTCCTGGCTGGGTCACCTTCCCATGCACTCCATCCATCACAATATTAAAAAAATTTAAATTTGACCTAAAAGCAAAGAAATCAGACAGTACCGCCATTTATTTGTGTTCACATAAAATCCAATGTGTCTCCCTTGTGTTTTTTTTGCTTGTTGCTTGTGCCCTGAACCCTCACTATTAGTGATATCATAAACCAGGCATTATATGAATGAGGATGGGCTTTATGTGTGAGCAAGTGTCCCATTTGGGGACTTTAAAAATCTGGTCACCCTATAATTTACCATCAGAGTGCCACATTCACCTAATATCCATAGTGATCACTTGTAATAAAGTTTCCCTTTAAACATTTGTCATTACTGAATAGCTTGCAAATCCCTTCTCATGAAAATTACTACAGCTGGACATTCTCAGGCAAAGAAGGAATTAATTACAAAGGTTTTTATTTTTATTTATTTTGGTTATGTTAATTGACAATTTCAAATTGTCACTGCATGTGTGTATATGGTACATTTGCTTGTGTGTGAGAGTGATCTTTGTGATGGACTAGAGTCCTGTCCAGGCCTATTTACCCAGTTCTGGGGAGATAGTGTTTGGTCCCACAATCCTGAAATGGATTGAGAAGGCTGTAGAACCTACCTACTGAACTCAGTCTGTTGAGGGCTTTGGTGCCTACATATACCCTTGAATGCAGCTGAATGTTATACCATGTGTAAATTTTCCAACTTGTTTATGTTATTTTGTGGAATGCACTGTGATTTTTCTATCACTGATCTTCTTGCTAGTCAGATGCTCACTGACCTTGTCATGTCATCACATATTGTAGCTTCCATTTAAGGTAGCAGCACCATAAGAAAAATTTCCTAGTTTAGGGATTAATTCGATCTATGACATAATTAGGGCTAAGAATTCTAGTTATTGTGAAGAGCTATTTTGATTTTTTTTACTTTCTTGCATACATAGTACAGTATAGCAAAGTATAGGAATCGTGAAAAAATTCAATCTCGAGATTTTGATGAATTTTGACATTTTAGACCTTCCTGAGTCCAAAAATACCATTTTTAGAGAAAGTATAGGAATCGTGAAAAAATTCAACATCGAGATTTTGATGAATTTTGATGTTTTAGACCTTCCTGAGTCCGAAAATACCACTTTTGACCTAGGTCAATAAGATTTTGTACACCTACTTTATATCAAAACTAAGGAATCCTATCAACTTTTAGGCCACTTCTAGAAACCGGAAGTGGTACTTTAACTGAATACTGTGGATCGAGCCTCGGACACAGACAGGAAGACATGGTAAATTCACCACCACACAGTTATTTACAACTATATTTACAAATATTAAGTGTCACACAACCCACAGACTCCCCCAAAATCCAGGCCAACACCACATTATGCCTCTTCTTCAGGCCACCTCCTTCTCTCTCCTCCAGACCTTGTCCTCTTCCACCCGACTCTAGCCCTAAATGAAGGGAGTTAGCCCCTTTTATTGTCCCCTGGATGTGCTCCAGGTGTGCTCCGGCAATCTTCCACCGACATGCCCCAGTGTGGCGGAAGTGCAGGCTGCATCCCTGGAAGCACTCCGGGTGTCCCTGCTCCTGTTCTCCCCAGCACTTCCTGGTGTGGTGGAAGTGCTGAGTTCCAGGGCTCTCCAGGCATCAGGGCGCCCCCTGGCAGTGACCACGGACCCCTACAGGGTTGAGCTTCCAAGCTCTCTACCCGTGGTCCCCAAAGCAACCAGGGCGGTCGTCCCCTCGTGGTGTGGAGGAGGCGCAAGCCCTCCTCCGGTCCTACTGGGCGTCCCGGCTGGGTACCCCCCCCAGCCGTGTGCCACAATACTTTCACAAATTTAACTAGTAAACTATGGTTATAATTCCAGGTAGATGATTCAGATTTTGTATAGATATTTATAATGATAAAAAGCAAACAGATATAAAATTTTAGAAAAATCACTCAACTAGAAGTAGTATTTTATTTAAACAACCATCCAAATTTTTTGTATCATGGAAATATAAATGTGTACACAATATTAAAAACTATATTCAATATAACACATTCTTTAAATAACTATTATTCATTTTATTTTAATTTATACATCAGTTTAGCAATATCATGTAAAAATTGAAAATGCCATGTAAATATAAAGATGTTATGAGAACAATAAGCTGCTAAATCCCCGTCGTGTTCCTGGTAATACATTTAATGTTACGATTTTTTTTTTTATTTTCCGCCATCATTATCATAATTAAGTATAGCTAAATGCAGTTTTACCTATAGCAACTTATTGCAACAAATATTATATAATATTATACTTCTATGTTTTTAGGTGACTATAACTATATAGCATGCCTATGTTGAACAAACACGGGAAGCTCTAAAGTCTACTTGTGACTTTATGCTGTAATAAAGTAAACAAATATAGGTAAACAGTATTTGATGTGGCTTTTATATAAGTAACATAAATGTTTTTTACATTAAGATCATCAAAATACATAATCACAAACAGAACTTTGTACAATACCTTGGTGAGCTCTGTAGGCCCTACTGTTTCATTGAAGGAGATGTGTGTGGCAGATTCACTGGCAGGGTGATGCCCAACTTTTTGCTGCATCCAAATAGTGCCATCTTTCGCCTTTATGGCTGATGCAGCTGTGTTGTTCTTATATGTGACTGGATGTTTCTTGTGGGGAGGGCTTCTCTTTCTTTGATGTTCATCTGAGTTCACATCTGTTATACTACCAGTATGTCTTTTTGTGAAAACTAACAGTGTCAGATCAGGGGGAAGCATGGACGTGACTGAGAGAATAAAACTGAATAATTAAAAAAAACGCTAACCTTTATAAGTGCCATAAATTTACACCAGCTGTCACAGACTCAAATCAAATGTATATTTTTATTCTATAATAGTAACAGTAAGAGGATCTCACTACTCAAAATGGTAAATGCAGGAAGGACCCAGAATCAAACCCGCAACCTCTTCATTATGGGGCAGTAGTTCTTACCTCTACACCAGCAAAATGGACATATCAGCAACATACCCTGACCCAATTTATTTTTCTTCGGTTATATTCTTAAATAAAAACGCACTTGTTTTGTTGTACTTGTACCTTTTGTGATTGTTTCATATTTAGACTTCAGTCTTCACACATTATGCGCTTCATATCTACTTTTTGTCATTAGTACTATAACATGAAAATATTTATGTGTTCAACATTTCTTGCCTCGCATTTCCTGTCATCCTACATTTCCCCAGATTGTTGTAGACACGGAACACACAGATATATTATTTACTTTATACAATTGCAAAACAAAGATGCGGATGAGGAAGTGCAAGGGAATTTAAGGTGGCACGGCATTATGACTTTTTTTGTAGGCTTCAGGGATTCTAGTGTTAAATCTACATTACACTGGGATTTTAAAGAAGACACATAGTTCTTTTCAGGAAAGCAAAGTGATATTTACTGTAGGGTACCATCTCGTAGATGTGATTCCTTTAATATTTGTTGATTTCTTTTAGTGAAACTTCGTTAATTGGGAATCTGGTGATTCATGCTATTCTAATTTCTGTGTAGTGAATCAGCTATATAATTTACAAAGATTTCCTAATTCACACAAGAACTCATGGTTAACACACAATGGTGTATACCTGTTAAAAACAAAAAAAAATGAGTTATTTTCTCAATGAACTTTGCTTACCTCACCTGTTTGGAAGCAATTTATGCTTACCAAAGACGAAACACATACAGTATGCAATATATGGAAGGTGGAATTGCTATACAAGAGGTAAACAATAATATTGTTTCAAAATGACATCATCCTTCCCTCAAAATAAGTGATCTAACTGCTAATCAGATTACCGAGAAAGCTGGTAGTGCACAAAGTAGTAACACATCTACATCAACACCATAAACAGTATATTAAATAAAGCTGCCAAAGAATTATGCTGTGTCGAAAGCAATTATGGAATTTGTGGTCAAATATTTTGTGAGTGATGTGATGCAAGATCTTTGCCAAGGTTTCCTTGCCGTAAATGTAGCAACATCCAGTTACCTGACATTTACCCGTCTCTTTTAATTAGCAGTAACGGGGAGTTCGAGTTATATGTTCTGCAGACATATTTAATGGAAGAATCATACACATGGTTGAACATTGTTCATATGCTAAAAGAGGTTGTCAAGAGTGGATATTACTGACCCTAAACCTGCATTAGTAACTGACAGTGCCACTAATATCAGCTTCAGCCTAGGAATCTGGCATGGACCCATGCATAGCATGTTTTTCTCATATTCTCAACCTTTTTGATCTGTTTAGATTATTGTATGAAGCCAAATATGCAACCAAAGTACTTTGTGTGCAGAAGTTAGTAATATGATAATAAAATATACTAAAAAAACTACATAATTTGGGACCACTACAAATGATGTAAATCATAAAAACATTTTTAATAAATAGATATACACGTGTTATGATCTGTGATTTATGATCAGATTTGTCTTTCCTTATATAAAGTAGTCAAATAGGAAGAGAGAGAGAGGGCCATGATTACTGAATAGCAGGAACAGATGCCTGTAAGCCGGGCCAGGTGTAGAACATAATGCAGCCAATGAAAACTCAAAAATAAGTCAAAGTAAATGGTTGGAAAAATACTTTTAGTGAGGCAGAGCTATATTTGAAAATTTTAAACTAAACTATTCCTTTAGCTAGTATTTATTATTAATGTGAGAAAATATACCATGTTTTGGACTCTGCATAGCATTTATGAATTTATTTAATCATTAAGGTGTTTTGACAACATACAGAGAAATATTGAATATAGCATTTTGGATCAAGATAATCAGAATATCAGTTTAAGTCTTTATTGTCCCTAATGGAATTGCATGTACAGTATGTGCAGCAGTTATGCTAGATCATAATTTAGTTTATTTATTTATAATATTTTTTTGTTAACTCAGAATACTCATACAAATACATTTATTATTTATGTTTGTCAGATCATATTGGTTATTGATGCACAGTGCAAAGACATGCCATGTGCCTTATGTGATCTGTCCTTTGATAACACAATTGTCTTCAAAACTTGAAATCAAGGAAACTACTTATTTGCCAGTAGGTTTGTTAAGGTGTAGTAGATTGGATTACAAATTGAGTAGTCTCAGTCAAGCCAGATATGTAATATGAAGACAACCATTAAAGAATTTTGTATAAAACTGGGTGGGAACAATTTAGACTGCTCACTGAATGCTACATTTCTAAACCAATTAAATAAATCATGAAGGCAGTACTCCAAGCAGGGGCAGTGAATTTGATCTGCAAAGATCAGAGGTGCTCTTGTTAACCTGGTCTGACAGAAAACAAGTTTCTGTTTGTGATGAATCATTTACAGTTAAAAAGTCTCCTACAACTGAACCCTTTTATGCATATAAATATGAGTCACATATACAGAGAGCACCTTGCACGTTTAAAAAATAAACATAACCTGTTTTAAAAGTAAACAACCTGATGAAGGAAAAAACCTTTCTGTAGAATCAGATTGTACATTACCATTCAACGACATCAATGGACAAGTGCTAAATGTGAATGAAATGTTGTTGCAGGTGTTGTGTGTGTTTTCTGTTGTTCAGTGTTATGATGATAGTGTAGGAATCAATGCGAGTTTGAAAGAATTAACAGCTATGCTTGTGAAAATATTCTTTTGAAATAAACATTGTGTCACACTTCATCAAAACGATTGCTGTTAAGAGAGTTGATAACGAAGAGCCATAGGAGATGTAGATTTCACTACTCAAGATACCAGAATCAACAAATCTGCACAGATGGGACTGCACAGCATCCACCGTCTGACTACAGGTCTAAATGAATAAATAAATTTAACATTATTGTCTAATTGGAAATGCAAACATGCCATGACCAAAATAGGCCCATAGTGCCAGTGCTTATCTAAACCTTATTTGCTGTTGTTGTGTCATATAGTGATGCAATAGTTAAAATGACAGAAAGATAGTGTAGCAGACATAGGCACTTCTTAAATGTGTAGAGCCCAGTGGCTGCTGTGGTCTGTCTGTCTTTACTGTGACAGCGCTCATTACAATGTGCAAATTAATTATTAAGCTATAGTTACCTAGTTCTGCTGAGCTCCAGAATGGATAACAGCAATTTTAGCTGTTAATTTTTCCTCAGCATCAAGTCTTTTGTTCAGTATCTTTTGTTGTCTCCTTTAAATGTCCCCAGCAGCACTTTAAAACACATGGAGTGTAAATATTTGAGGCAGGTGCTTTAGGAACAAGCCCTGTGGGTGTAGCCTTTGCAGGGTAGGATTTTGCTACTTTTCACTACACACTTTTTAATAGGTTTGTTCTGTGGCTCCGCGAGACTACAAATTGAGTACAAGCAAAAAAGAAACAGGCACATCTGAGCATGTTCCATTTTGGTTGATAAAACTATTTTCTATTTTTTTTGATGTGTTTATTTAATTTTTCTGAACATAATGACCATACAATTGGATGATTTGACATGTTGGTTATGGGGAGTAAGTAATGTGAAATGTTTTCTTAGATGTTTTTGATATTGTTTGTTGTTGTCCAGTGTTAGTTACCATACCCCTATTTTATCAGAAAATTTGTTAACTCCGTTCTGCATGAAAATATAAATGTTTTTCTCGCTACATCGCTAGAAACTACTTATGGTAATTAACATATTAAAAAATGTCATTTTTGAATGGAGTATTAATTAAAATTTTTATTAGTCAAAATATTGTTATAGTTATCTATCCATCCATTATCCAACCCACTGTATCCTAACACAGGGGTCTGCTGGAGCCAATCCCAGCCAACACAGGGCGCAAGGCAGGAAGAAATCCTGGGCAGGGTGCCAGCCCACCGCAGGGCACACACACCAAGCACACACTAGGGACAATTTAGGATCGCCAGTGCACCTAACCTGCATGTCTTTGGACTGTGGGAGGAGACCGGAGCACCCGGAGGAAACCCACACAGACACGGGGAGAACATGCAAATTCCCAGGTCTCCTTACTGTGGAGCAGCAGCGCTACCACTGCACCACCGTACCGGCCTTATTAGAGTTACCTCAGATAAAAAGATATCAAATTATAAGTATGAGTAATTAAAAATACATTTTGTATATCTAAAATATGTTTTTAATTTGATATAATGTAATGATTAATCAGCCTAAGGCATTAAATGTTTAAGTGGCATGTAATACCACTATGCCCCTTATATTCTATGGAATGGCAGAAAATGTTTAAAGAGAAGCCTAATAGATACGAAAACAGTTAAGACATACAACGCATAAATGTGTTTGCAAAAATTAAAACAGCAGAGCTGCATTGCAGTTTAATTTAATGAACGAAACAAATGAATCACAATAAAAAAAAAAAACTAATTGCAACCAGCAGTCCTGAAAAGTATTATGAATCAAACACCAGCTTCTGTAAATATTTTTCAGATGATTGTTGCTTAATTACTTATAATTATTCCTACCATACTGCACATTCAATATAAAAAATTTCCTTCCAGGAACTCACAAACCTAGGTTACAGTGTTGTGACCATACCATAGTTTCTTCAAAGACAAAAGTGTATGACCAGGATATTAACATAAAAGCATCAAGTGAAACAAGGGCTTACAAGTGAACTTGCATTAATAGAAGGGAGAGCTGTTGGCTGTAACAGCTGAAATGCTAAAGGCATCTCTCAAAAAGGAATATTTTATTGTCAGATTAGGACTGAAAGAGCAACATCACACAACTCCAACACAACATAAGCAAACCAAAAGTCCCTGTCTTACATGCTTTTTTTGCTGCATACTTAATGAAGTTAGCATATTCTGTGTGTTTTTGTTATCTGTGCATTTTTTTATGATCCTGATATATCTGATTTATCCTTTAAGGAGAATTACCTAAGGGGAGTATACTAATAATAAGGGGTGTGGCTCAACAAAACTTTTATTTAAATGCATTGCAGTGAAGTATCAGTGACCAGCCACCTGAATTGTATAATATAAGCCGTACACTACCAGTAAGTTTGCATAACTTTTTTTTTTTACTTTTATAAATTTATTTCAAGAAATAATATTACATACACTAGTCATATTTATACAACAAATAATTTCATAGTCAAACTAAAAAAAAGAAGAATAAATCAGAAAGTTAAAAAGAAAAGCAGGAACACAAAAATGACAAAACCTAACAAAATAGAAATCAGCCCCCACTAATGAGAAAGGCAAGAGAGCCAAGAACACAGTGTTATGGAACCAGGGTGCCAACGATTCCCAAACACAAAGACACAATCACAGACCCGGGTTCAAATAAATGATGGTTTATTGCAAAAATACCTCCACAAAGCACCAAGCACAAGTTAACTCTTTAACGATCACCTCTCCTCTCTCCACTGCACTGCCCTCCTCCAGTTGAGTGTTGCCTTTCTTCCTCCCAGCTCCAACTCATCTGGACAAAGGAGTGTGGTCCCTTTTATTAAGGACCCACAATTACTTTCGATTCCAGGGCTGATGCCTGTTGGAAGTACCTCCAGGTATTACGGAAGGCCAATATATTGTGGAGTGCATCTTCCTGTAGCACCCTCTTCCAGCACCCACGAACCCCAGCATGACTATGCTGCCAGACCAGTAATCTCTGCTGGTTCCTGGCTGGACGCCAATATAGAGAGCTGCTGCCATCTAACACCTGGGGGTGAATAAACACCCATCAGAGACAGTCCTTCCCTTCTTTTCTCCTGTCCAGGGAAGGTAATGGAACCATGTTCGGTCGGGACCTCTGTCCATTTGCCTGGGGCCTCCCGTCCGGGTAAGGAATCTCTTTCTCTGTCCGGACTGTTCATCCATCCCCTTGGTAAGTCCCATTTGGGTATAGCCCCTTTCCCTTCTTTGGCCAGGATGCCTGACTGACCTTTTGAAGCCTCCCATCTGAGCAAGGAACCATCCCCTTTCCTGGTTGGGATGTCTGTCCCACCCATGTGGCACTTACAATGTGCAAAAATAGTTAGAGGGAAAAAGGGGGAAATGTCATTTTCCCCCAGAATGAATGACTATTCTAAAATTTTATTTTATTAGTCAAATCTTACCCCATTTTTAAGAAGTTTTGAACAGCGAGAATCTTAGTTTTTCCATTTTCCAATAGTATAGAACATCAGTTACCACTGACTTACAAAAGATATGCTGGGATTCTTCCAGTTAAGCAAGATAAGTCTACATTCTAGAAGTGTGTGGTATAGGCAATTACAATCAATTTGTCCTTATTCACTTTAAACGCAAAAATATATGTTGATGAGTTTGGGGTAAATGAAAGGAATGGCAATGCTTGCAAGTTCTAGCGCTGGATACATTTTGGACAATTTAAATGAGATAAGTGTAATCTATGGAAGATTTTCAGTTGAATTGCTGTGTGCTTTGTGCATATTGAGCTAGAGTGAATTCTGTGTATGGCTGACTTCCACTCCTTTTCTGATAATGTTAATTGAAAGGTTCTTCTCCCATCATACACTACAATCATTAAAGGGAAGATTCTTGGCAATATTTTTAATTTGAAACTAGTGGAAAAATTGTGTTGTTGCTAAATTAAATTTGAAAGTTTAATCAGACTTTTGAGTTGAGTTTCTTGTAAAAATATGACCATATTCATTATACAGATGGGACTAGTGTGTCTTTTCTGTACTTGATAGTTCTTATAGTTATCTTGACTTTCTCAGGACAGTTAAGCCAATGAATACTGTATAAAGGGAAGAAAGAACATCACATGTGTGTAGTTCTTAAATTTGTGTTCCTTGCATTTTCCCTCAAAATCTGTTTTCTCATGTTATTTCTGAAATATAAGGCTGTTTATTTGCATAGTACTTTTTTATTCACATTTTCATTGCAAATTTGGTGAGGAAAAATACGGACACCAATTGTTACACCTGGTTATCAGTTATTTTGAGAAGATATGGTGAACTTTATATATTGTCATTTATACAGAGTGAGAATCGGTCTGTTCAGCCAATTCCAGTTGGATCATTAACACAACCAGCATCCTTGACAGTAGTGTTGTTAGACTGTAATTCTCAGTCAGTGAGTAACAGCAATACTCAGAGGCAGCATCGACAGATGTTTGTTGAAATGATTGTTTATCTAAACATTGTAAATACACTGTGGGTGGCACGGTGGCGCAGTGGTAGCTGTGCTGCCTCGCAGTTAGGGGACCTGGGTTCGCTTCCCGGGTCCTCCCTGCGTGGAGTTTGCATGTTCTCCCCATGTCTGCGTGGGTTTCCTCCCTCAGTCCAAAGACATGCAGGTTAGGTGGATTGGCGATTCTAAATTGGCCCTAGTGTGTGTTTGTGTGTGTCCTGCAGTGGGTTGGCACCTGTGTTCGGATTCAGCGGGTTGGAAGATGGATGTAAATACACTGAATATTAATATTTTATTTTCCTTTACTAAAACTAAGCTGTGCTAAAATAACATTGTCTTTTGATAGCTAACATTTAGTTGTACTGCCAGTGTTAGTCATGAGTAAGCAGTGTTTAATCCTGTGCCAGAAATAGAAGATTTCAGTTTGCATATATGTGTAGACAAATCATGAGCACCATCTCCTCCAAACAAAAGCATTGATTCTCTGATGATAGTCTTTTTTTTTTTGAGAAATAATTTGTGAGAGTTTTCTTATATAAACAAAAGAATTATTTCTAGTAAGTCTAGTAATCCCCATACCACATTGCTGCACATAGTAGGGAGCGCACTCACATATTTCAGGCACCCAACACTTCGACAGCATTGGCTTTATTAAAACAGAAATGAAATATAACTGTCCATACTAGCATCAATACGCCACAATATTAATTCAAACAGAAACATGAAGACTAATCTTTTGTTTGAATCTGCATTCCGCAGGGAAACACTGTTGGGGAAATAAACTAAACACATTGCACTTTTTTATTCTTCTTTTTATGTAATGTGCTTATAGAAGCCATTTTTCTTTACCATTCTTGAATGTATGATACTTGAACAACCTTTTTTGTACATCTTATAGTTATTCAGCTTGGACTTTGGATGCAGCTCATATTTCTTTGAAAGCAAGAAGTCTTATATATGATAGTTATTGACATCTGCTGCACACTACATTAGCTTCTGCATTTTCTTTACCAGCAGACTACATTAATTAAAGTAATTGTTTAGGTATTTTTTTCCTTAAATATTTACTGTACACTATTATTTGATTAACTGTTTTTATTTTGAAAGTGTTAAGATTAGTTAATAAAGGAAAGCTAAATTTCATTAAACAACATTGATTAAAATTTAATTTCCTTAATTGCATTATCAACCAGCCTACAGTTGTTTAATCAGAAAATTTTAAGATTTATTTTCTAACATATTCTATATCTTATTGAATATAAAATGAATGTTAAAAATGTTTTAACTATAGTTTTGCCTTCATAACACAGAACACATCTCTTTACACATCTTGCACTCACTGAATCTTTAAAGCATGTTCCAATTTTGCAAAATGTTTATTCATATTTTTATCTTAGGGATTGCATGTCTGATTGTATAATTATGTGTGTCACTGTTTCAAGGTAAAACAAAATTACAGCATTTATTACTTAAAATATTGTGTTGATATTTAAGTTACATCAGTAACTACACTGTGGTTTTCCAGAGCAGTTAATATTTTGATACCTAACATCTCCCAGTCCAAAGGCGCAGCACATTATTTTTGAAATGCATATCACCAGTTGGCCATATACAGGGCAAATAACCTTCAGAAGTGCAATGCTGTCCTTTTGTTGGCTGCTGTCTTTGAAAATTGCCTCTGAGGTTAGTGAGGAGGAACAGTTAAGATTTACAAACAATGATGAAGCTTGTCATGCATCTTTCACCATCCATCATACTGGCAGCATGGCAGGGCGGTGAAGTGTTCTTCATAAAAACCAGCTCAGTGTGAAATACACCTCTCTGCAGTGTTTACTGCTCTGAAACTCGTCAGAGGCCCTTTACTGTAAATCCAGATTGGGATGTGACATTACAGTATATCATTGTGGAGCTTGCTGGGGTTTACACTGGAAATGAGTGCAGTTCACACCAGATGAGATGCCCAGATTGAGTTATGTAGAAATTTTAGTGTTATATGAGACAGCTTTGTTTTTGCGAGTGTTCAAAGTTAGTTTTCTTTCATCAGAACCAGTTGGTTTATTCCAAACAAACTGTAAATTTTGTTTTAGACTTCTTCTTATTTTAAAGTATGTTAAATGTCAAGTTTCTTCAACATGTTTTAACTATAACACAGAAAGCTAAAAGCAAGAGAAAAAAATATTAAGGGTTTGATAGTAACATAAATGTATAGTTACAAACAAATTTATGCAATGTACATAGTTGACACTAAAATATATGTTTTCTTGTTAAATTAATGTATTAAATTATGAATTTTTTTCCAAAAACTTTTTAAAGCATAAACACCGAAGCAAAATACCTGAAGAACAAACCTAAATAATAAATCTGAAAAATTAACCATTTGCAGTTTTCACAAAACATCTTGACTGATTATCCTGCTGTTTCTTCTAATACAACAATGATACAAAATGTGTCTTGTTAAAAATGCAGATTTATTTTAATCAAATAATGTCCCTAATGAGGCTGGCACATTGCTTAATTAGCACTGTTGATTCAGAGTTTCCTGAAACTCCAGTCTAGTCACATGTGTGCTTTAAGTTTGTCACTGGCTACCTGTGAGCCTAGGTTGGAATAAGTGGGTCCATGATATGGATGGGTGAATATTCTGTCTAAAATTAGATTGGTTTGAAAGTGGTTACTACTAATGATACTTCTGTAATTAAAATATCATTTGTGTGACATATGTATCTTGCTTTATAAAAGGCATTTCATTTAAGCACCTGTCTTTATTCAAAGGGTATATTCAGGCTGTATATCCAAAGAAGTTGTAGTTCAGACAAAAAAAGTTGTTAGAAATCAGGTTGCGAATTCAAGATAAAATCATCTAGTGCATTATTTGTTATAAAACTGGTATACATTTTCTATTGCCTTTTTATAAATAACAATGAATTATTTTACATTTTGCATTGTGGACACCTGTTTTTGCTTGGTTTGACTTTGGCAATGAAATTGATTGTGTTGGTTTTGATCAAGGATGCAATGGCAGGAAGTTGCTAGTCTTCCATTCTCTGTTATGCTATTGTTCAGATACTGCCTGCAGTTTTAGACATATAGTATAACTTTTTATTAGGAGAACTATAAATGGTTTGTAAAATGTTAATTTTCAGCATATTCTATATAACCGTGTCTCTACTTCTTTTTTTTTCTAGAAGCATGAAACTGTGATTTAGTGGATACAGTAGATGTTATAATGTAAACAGAGGTTACTGATTCAGTCATGCAACTCCAGACAAATAAATAATTGACCATGAATAAGCCATAATTTGTCAGTGCACAAGCTGTACAGATATCTAAACAATTGTTACGTTCTTTACTTTTAAAGTACATTGGAATGGTGTTCACTGTAGAAAAAATGTGATTTATAGAAAAGTTTGCTTCCAAATTAAATTGTACATTTTCTAGCAACAAAATTGATCATTTTTTCAGATACTGTCTCACTACTCTAATATGCTTTAAGGTTGGGCAATGTGTACAATTCCCAGGTCATCCAATTGTTCTTTAATCATCACATCACAGTGTTATCACTGAGTTGGGCATCACTATTTTAACTGAATTTTAACTGAATAAGCCAAAGTGTGCCATTCTGCAATTAATGTAATTTTTATTTTAGCCTCAGGATGTCTTCATTGTTAATAGCCATACACTGTATAAGAGTCTGTGGTGGGCTGGCACCCTGCCCAGGGTTTGTTTCTTGCCTTGCACCCTGTGTTGGCTGGGATTGGCTCCAGCAGACCCCCATGACACTGTAGTTAGGATATAGCAGGCTGGATAATGGATGGATAGGTGTGTAAGGGTACAAAAGTGCCTTGCTAAATGTAAAAAAGTACAGAGAGATGAATTGGTAGCTAAGTAAAAAAATCAACAATGGCAATTTGGCAATACTTAGGATTCAATGTAAATGAGCACAGTGAGCCAAAAGGGTTAACAACAGTTACATGTTGACTGTGCAGGAATGTTGTTGTTGTGAAAGAATCACAACAAATTTGCACTTACTAGCTTGACATCCCATTTGTGTGCACAGGTTTAGCCCTTGCTGCTAATGCAAGCACTAAAGACCTGTCTTTTTTTTCTTTTGGTAGTATGACATGGGCAAAAATGTACCACAGACAATTTATGTTATTTTACCAACAAAATGATTTAATTTAACACAATGAAGAAAAGTATGTTCAAAGACATGACTGTGAATATGTTTCTGGTACTGCTATTCCATAGCTGTACAACAAAATACAAGAAGAAATTGCAAAAGACTTGGCCATTTTAGATTATTTTGCTTTGAAAAAGCATGTAATAAAGCAGTAATAAATAATGTAAAGAGTATATATATTTGTCAAATAGTCAAATATCTATAGACAACATTATCATTGAAGTGTTGTAACTGCTTGTGATAACCCCATGTAATGGGAACTGACATCATCCTACATGTACCAAACATACCAATGGTGAAATATTAAAGATTCACAGACAAAATTGAAAAAAAGGTTAAAAATAACTCTGGTTCTTTATTTACAAGTATTCAGAAAAATGTGTACAATAATATAAAAACTCAAAAAGCAACATTCGGTGAAGTGCCATCTAATATTAAAACATGGTCCACACAAAATGAATAATATTTGCAAAAGAAATACAGTCACTCTTTCCACTTGCTCCAAACTAAAAATCAGGAAAAAGGAAAAGATAACTGTTTTACAAAACATTATTTACATGAATCAATTCCTTGTTTCATTTTCCTTCCTAAAGAAAAGCAATAGTTCAGTAAAAGAAAAAATATTTACTGAAATTTACTATAAGGCACACATCTAAAATTCCCTCTTCACAACACAAGGATCTTAATGATCTGAAGGCCATTGGGACCACGGTCACCAAGAACACTACTGGTAACACACTACACTGTAATGGATTGAAATTTTGCAGCACCTGCAAGGTCCCCCTGCTCAAGAAGGCACACTATACAGGCTCCGATGTTCACGGACAATGGGAGAATGATGTGTATTCCCTGCAGAGGTAGTCATAGAGCACAGCACACTTCGTAAACACACTGAGTTATTGATGGTTTTGCTGTGGTCTTTCTCAAATCTCGAAAAATGTGAGGCAACACATATGGAGTCTAGATGGCCAGTCACGGACATTGAACAATTTTGACTTTTATTTTTATATCCAGACCAACCTCCACACAGTTGAAACTTTGACGAGCACCAGAACAGTTTCTATTACAGCATCACAGAACATCCTGTGTCATTCTCATCTTCTCTTGATAATATTCCACAGACAGATTCTTCCTCAAACTTTCATTATCAGTACATAAATCTTCTGTGCCCACCATGTTGAACTCCACCACAGGGGATATTGTTAGATCACTAAATTGCATTCTGTGAGGGAAAATGTAATCAGAGTTTCATCAGTCTGCTGAAGAGGCATTCAGAGTTTAAGTGCTATTGTTTACGGATCTGATTTAGCTAAGCATACTGACATTTAAAACATGGTGAATGCAGATAACTAACAAGATAAGAAAACATTTCAGTAATGAAAGGTACAAATTTTATTGAAAGACGGTATGTTTAACCAGAATTGGTCATTGATATTATTAGACTATTAAACCAACATGTATAGGGTCAATCTATTCATCATCAAATCTAGTTCAGTTTTTTGGCAGCTGTAGCATAATCCATCAGTATTGGGGGCAAGTCAAGCATCAAGCTATGGAAAGGACACCAGTCCATTTAAGGGTGCATTTCATTGAAAATAAAATACAGTTACTTGTAATAATATTATTATGATTAAGAATAGATATATATAGGTGCAAATATATGCAATTTAACAGAAACCTTGTTATACCCTACAGATGAGTACAGTATAAATGGATGTTAATTAGAATAGACAGGAAATATTAAAGAGTTGCCTTTAATGGAAGAATTTTAATACATGTTGTAACAGATAGGGGGCGCTATCGCTTCCTTGAACCCCTGTCCACGACTCCAAACACCGGGTAAAAGTCCAATACTTGACTTTATTAAATCTCCACATTGCACAAAACACCCTCTCCTCCACTATACTCATATAAACACAATAATACAATCCTCCAGCCCGTAGTCCTTTTATATAGCCTGACCCGGAAGTGTTCCCAATCCCCAGTCCATGTGACTCTTAATCACTTCCGGGTCAGGTACAAGTCCTTTTCTTCACCCCGGAAGCACGTCAATTCTCTTGTTCACATGTGCTTCCGGGGCATAGGGAAAATACCCGTTTTTCCTCCCTGCAGCATCCCCTAGTGGCCCCCATGGCATCCAGCAGGGCTGCGTATACAAACTACAATGTCCATGATGCCCTTCTGGTCTTCTGGGGACCTCCATACTGCAAGGAGGGCTCCACCTGGCGGCTTAGGGGTATTGGCCGGGATAAACGGCCGGCCATCCATCACAATGTCTGTTTCAAACTGATAATCAGCCGTATCTTAGTGAGGATTTGTCAAGAAAGCAGGAAGAATAGAAACATAACATTAGTTGTGTGTTACCTGTGTGCCCTACACATATAACTAGTGAAACATTTTAATGACATCAAAGCCTACAGGGGCCCGTTTTAGTAATGAGGGAAAGCCGAAACAAATAGGAGAGTACTGGAAAAAAAATTCATAGATATAATCAGTAGCATTTTTTAGCTTGGTCTTTTAAAATACCATTAAGAAAGGAAATCTGTCTAAAATTATTATTCTATAATAATCCCAATAAAATTCACTGCATAGAGATAATCAAACAGTTACAATTAGTGATCATAATTGAATATGTTTTACTTTGTTTTGGCAGAGCATATATGCAAAAACAATTTCTGAGCAGATGTAGCAAAATCTTAAGATGAACTATTAAAATATAGACAAGGTTTAAAAATATATATTTTTTTGATATTATATATCTATTTTTCCATAGTTTTTATATGTGAAAAAATTGAAATCTCCGACTAGCTACAGGGACTTATAATTCAAGTGATATTAAAATTAAAAAGGCTGAAATCAAAAAAATCACCAAAGCCACATAACATCCATCCATTATCCAACCCGCTATTTCCTAACTACAGGGTCACGGGGGTCTGCTGGATCCAATCCCAGCCAACACTGGGCGCAAGCCAGGAAACAAACCCCGGGCAGGGCACAAACACCCACACTAGGGACAATTAAGACTTGCCAATGCACCTAATCTGCATGTCTTTGGACTGTGGGAGAAAAACTGGAATACCTGGAGGAAACCTATGTAGGCACGGGGAGAACATACAAACTCCACGCAGGGAAGATGCGGGAAGTGAACTCAGGTCTCCTAACTATGAGGCAGCAGTGCTATCCATAGCGCCACCATGCCGCCCCATAACATAACATTTAAATGAAAATACTTCAGTACCAAATTTGAGAAATCACATGGCCTTGTACCTTTTTTTAATTATTTATTGCATATTGTTTTTGTAGTTTTGTAAAAGGACTAAATTAAATCAACTTCAGTTTTGATTTATGCCTTTCAATTAAATTTAATTACAGTATGATATGGTTTAAAATCATGTTTTTTTAGAGTCTGTTTTTCAAAGAGAACATATTAAAAAAAAACATATTTATTTAAATAAAACATAAACAAAATTGAGTGGCTTTAGCTTGCTGGGTTGTTTTGCCAAAGGCATATGAATCCACAATATTTCTTAAGTTTCTGTGAAGTCAGTAGATGGATTCGGAGAGCATGGAGGATCATGAGGTCACTGGAAAGGCTTGTGTGGTGCTCTAGGTATCTTTGTCAAAGGGCAAAGGTCCATGTCTTTAGAGCCCTGGTGCCTACTCTTTTGCTATATGATTGTTGAGACATGGATGCTATCCAGTGACTTGAGATGAAGACTGGACTCCCTTGGTGTCTTTTCGGAGAATCCTTGGGTACTGTTGGTTTGACTTTGTGTCAAACAAGAGAAATATTATGCACATTGTGAGGGTGTGTCACTTATGACACTATGGCCATGTAGCATGATTCCCCAAGGGTGATCGAGCTTGCAGGATCCTCATTGTTGAGAGTCCAAGTAGCTGAACCAGGAAAAGGGAACGCCTACGTAACACTCGGCTGTGACAGATAGATGATAATTTCAAGAGGGTGGGCCGCGTGTCTGCCCTGGGGGTTAGCAAATGGGATCCCAAGCTATTTCGTCATATAGTGAGTGTGGCAACACACTGTACCAGTGCATGCTTCCCAATCTAACAACTATTATGGATTTGGCTAAATACCGAAAGTGCCTTATATATACATACTGGGAGGTTTGCCTCCTGCTCGCTTCGCTTGACAAGCCCCCCCACCTCCCCCTTCCGGCATGCGCTATGCGCTATCCACTTCGGGTCTCTGCCACTCGCGATGTGAAGAGGGGGGCTTAATGCACCCTAAAGAGATGCAGTTGCTCTTCCAAAACCCCTTCTTAAACGGTGATACAATGGGAAGCAAATACAGTTATTTTTTTTACCTCCTCTTTGCCCAATCAGCTGCTGGATTGCTGCTGCTGCATGATCTGCATCTCGCGGTGTGCTTCGAACATTTAAAAAAGTCTGTACAGCAGCTGTCCTACTCTTTGTGTTTTACTGTATTTATGGCCCCGGGCATGGTTAAATCTCTTGGCACAAAGTCTTGTCTCATGGGACGTGAGTTCTTGATATTTTTTAGTTTATAATTTAAAAATGAAGTAAGAATCTGAAAATCTAACAACATCACATTAAAGTTTGTTAAATTCTGAAAAGAATGATACCAAACATATATATTTAGGTTTTAAAATAAGCCCGATTTAAAGCGTGACATAAAATTGTAGCACTTTTAGGCTTAAGATTTTTATATAGAGAGAGTAGATATATGTATTTATATATATATATATATACAGTATATATATATACAGTATATATATATATATATATATATATACACACACACACACACACACCCTTAACATGCATTTAGGGAATTCATAGTGTGGTAAGCTAGTAAATGTTGTTCCATTATATTAAAAAACTGATTGAGCTGATTTAACTGTAATCTGATACCGAGACACAGTCACATTTTCATTAGAATTAGAATTAGAATTAGAACAATCTAGACGAGAACAGGCCATTCAGCCCAACAAAGCTCGCCAGTCCTATCCACTTGCTTCCTCCAAGAAAACATCAAGTCGAGTTTTGAAAGTCCCTAACGTCTTACTGTCTACCACACTACTTGGTAACTTATTCCAAGTGTCTATCGTTCTTTGTGTAAAGAAAAACTTCCTAATGTTTGTGCGAAATTTACCCTTAACAAGTTTCCAACTGTGTCCCGTGTTCTTGATGAGCTCATTTTAAAATACAAGTCTCGATCCACTGTACTAATTCCCTTCATAATTTTAAACACTTCAATCATGTCACCTCTTAATCTTCTTTTGCTTAAACTGTAAAGGCTCAGCTCTATTAATCTTTCCTCATAATTCAACCCCTGTAGACCTGGAATCAGCCTAGTCGCTCTTCTCTGGACCTTTTCTAGTGCTGCTATGTCCTTTTGTAGCCTGGAGACCAAAACTGCACACAGTACTCAAGATGAGGCCTCACCAGTGCATTATAAAGGTTGAGCATAACCTCCTTGGACTTGTACTCCACAGATCGTGCTATATAACCTAACATTCTGTTAGCCTTCTTAATGGCTTCTGAACACTGTTTGGAAGTTGATAGCTTGGAGTCCACTATGACTCCTAAATCCTTCTCATAAGGTGTACTCTCGATTTTTCGACCGCCCATTGTGTATTCAAACCTAATATTTTTACTTCCTATGTGTAATACTTTACATTTACTGACATTAAATTTCATCTGCCACAAATCTGCCCAAGCCTGTATGCTATCCAAGTCCTTCTGTAATGATATAACGGATTCCAAATTATCTGCTAATCCACCTATCTTGGTATCATCTGCAAACTTAACCAGCTTGTTACTTATATTCCTATCTAAATCATTTATATATATTAAAAATAGCAGCGGCCCTAGCACTGACCCCTGTGGAACACCACTCTTAACATCGCCAGTTCTGATGAGGTTCCTCGCACCATCACCCTCTGCTTCCTGTGTCTGAGCCAATTCTGCACCCATCTAAAAACATCACCCTGAATTCCCACTTCTTTTAACTTGATGCCCAACCTCTCATGTGGCACCTTATCAAATGCTTTCTGAAAGTCCAGATAAATAATATCATAAGCTCCACTTTGATCGTATCCTTTTGTTGCCTCCTCATAGAATTCCAACATGTTAGTAAAACACGACCTCCCCCTTCTGAACCCATGCTGACTGTTCAGAATAACTCCTGTCCTTGTCATGTGTTGCTCAATCTTATCCTTAATAATTCCTTCCATTAATTTTCCTGTGATGCTTGTTAAGCTTACTGGCCTATAGTTGCTTGGATCTGCCCTGTCACCCTTTTTATATAATGGGATGATATTTGCCATTTTCCAGTCCTTTGGAATCTCTCCAGTGCACAGTGACTTCCTAAAAATATGTGTCAAGGGTTTATATATGTACTCACTAGCCTCCTTAAGAACACGAGGATAAATATTATCTGGGCCTGGTGATTTGTTTGATTTCATCTTATTTAATCTGAGCAGCACTTCTCCCTCTACAATTTCCAAATCCCTCAGTACCTCCTTAGTAGTTGTGTTTACCTCTGGCAGGTTATCCACTTGCTCACTTGTAAACACCTCAGAAAAATGTAAGTTTAGGGCATCTGCTATTTCATTGTCTGTATCTTTTAATTCCCTTTACTATTCCTGATGAACTTGACCTCCTCCTTAACTGTTCTTTTACTACTAAAATACTGAAAGAATCTCTTGGGGTCTTCTTTCGCCTTATCTGCTATATTCCTCTCCAACTGTCTTTTAGCCTCTCTGATATCCTTCTTAATGGTTGCCCTCATTTCTCATACGCTACGGTTCTCTTTGCAGTCATTAGTCTTATATGCCTTATACAGCAGTTTTTCCTTTGCAACTTCTTTTTAAATCTTTATTAATCCATCGTGGAGATTTTTTAGTTTCCTATTACTTCCAAATTTAGGTATGTATCTGTCCTGCATTACATGTAAAACATTTTAAACCTGTTCCACTGCTCCTCGACTGTCTCCACATTTAAAAGCTTATCCCAGTCTATCCTACTTAGACTTTGTCGCATCTGCTCAAAATTAGCCCTACTAAAGTTCAACTTAACAATTTTAGTCTTTGCATCTGTACTCTTACAAAATACTGAGAATTGTATTACATTATGGTCACTTGACCCTAGTGGTTCAATCACCTCTACACCCTCAATTCTATCCTGATTATTACAGAATACTAAATCCAGATAGGCTTCACCCCTTGTTGGTGCTTTAACATGCTGTGTTAAAAACAGTCGCGATTACTTCTAAAACTCCTGCTCTTGTGCTCCTCCATCTGTAAGGTTATCCCAGTTAATATTTGGATAATTAAAGTCCCCATGACTATAATATCCCCTGTAAACTTGCCTTTTGATATTACTAAAAGATGTGTGTTGAAATTACTGTCTGAATTGGGTGGTCTATAACACACTCCTAAAATGAGACCTTTTCCCTAATATTTTCCAGGCGAAGCCACATGTCCTCACTAAGATGGGGCTCATCATCCAACTGAAGATGACTTACATTTAATTCCTGTTTGGCATAAACAGCAACCCCACCTCCTTTTCTGTTCTGTCTATCCTTCCTAAAAATGTGTATCCCTCTATGTTACACTCATCCCCATCTTTGTTATTTAGCCAGGTTTCCGTTATTGCTATAATATCATAATTGTGCTCTGCTACATACAACTCCAACTCACTTACCTTATTTTTGATACTTCTAGCATTAAGGCAAGCTATTTTTAATGTGTTAATCCTTCTATCTTTACGTGTTTGCTTAAAATTTACATTACTATGCATTTTTATTTCTACACCATTGTTTGTTCTTCCATGTATAGATCTAAATCTGGCCTGTCCTAAACTCCCTGCCCCCCCATTCCCTAGTTTAAACAATCCTCGACTAGCCTACACATACGCCTCCCCAATACATTGGTGCCCCTCCGGTTCAGATGTAACCCGTCACGGCGGAACAGGTCCCATCTGTTCCAAAAGGAGTCCCAATGCCCCATAAACCTATACCCTTCTACCCTGCACCAAGATTTGAGCCACGCGTTAAGCCTTCTAATCTCCTCAATCTTACCTGGACTGGCGTGGCACAGGCAGAACTGGAGAAGACTACCTTGTCAGTTCTGCTCCTCAGCTTGGTACCTAACTCTTTGAATTTGGATCGCAGAACTGACAGACTACCCTTATGTATGTCATTTGTTCCAACGTGGACAATGACAACTGGATCCACCCCCGCTCTGGCCAAGAGCCTATCCACCCTTCCAGGGAGGTCTCCCACCTGTGCTCCCGGAAGGCAACACACCGTACGAGACTCTCTCTCTCTGGAGCACACCTGCGCTTCAATCCCCCTAATGATTGAGTCCCCAACTATCACTACCTCTCTCTTTTTGGGAACTGGTTTTGAGGTGGCCCGTTGGGGCTCCTCAACCCTGCCTACCACCTCAGAATTATCAGAGTCACCGTCCAGCTCCGCCAGGACATGATAACGGTTAGACACTTCTAATTCTGGGGTTGATGCCCCCGGACAGTGTGCACCCTTTACCTTACGCCTTGCGACCGTGACCCACCTATTCCTACCTGTCTGGTCTGGAATCTCCTCAGCGCCACCTTAGGGGTGCACACTATCTCTCTAAAGGACACCTGGGCCAAGTCCGCCAATTCTCTATTACAACGCAGGTCAGCCAACTCCTCCTCCAGTTCAGCGACCCTGAGCTCGAGGTGCTGGATCAGCTGGCATCTCTTGCAGATGTAGCCCTCATAGACAACTGGCTCTTCCAAACCATCATCTAAAAAGTCCAACATCCAACAGGACTTGCATTGCACTGGCCTCATTATTAAATCACAATGTGTTTATTGCATTGCCAGAATATATGTGAGTAATTGCATATAATACAGGGAATCATGTAAGAGAGAGAGAAAAAGGTTAGGAGCATGCGCTGATACAGCGCATTGCCGCACCCACCACATGACAAACCAACTCAGGATCCCAGATTAGGACCCGAGTGCAGCCATGCAATGGGTGACGCCCCAGCACCACACTAGTTCAGATGAAATAGAACCAGTGTGAGGTTTTTTTATGGTGGCTGGAGTGCCAATTCTGCCACCAACACCCAAGTTTTTCCCTGCTGTTTGGAGGGCCTACATGAAAGGATAGATGCAAATTAACGTCATACCCAGGACAGAATAATTGCAGGTTATGGGCCTAACAAATGTAAAGACCTAAAGTAAAAATAGATTAAGTATTTGAGCTTTTAGATTTCCTATTTTCTTCCCTTTTGTTTACTTAATTTATGTAATATTTAAGTATATGCTCTACTTTACATTAGAATTTGATGTGCACATATGAAGAAGCAACAACAGTAGTACAGCTTCTTTTTAAAAAAAAAAGTTTTATACTGCAAGTAAACTCATCTTGTAAAGTCAGTGACAAATATACTTATTAATATGATTTTTTAATAATTTATTATTAAAAATTTTCAGAATATAGTTGAACATTATTAAAATACTACATGTCTTTAGTGACAGAGAAGAGAACAAATCTTACATGAAGAGTTGCTGTTTCAACAGCACGAGATGATAGTGGATCATTATTCATTTAAACAGGTGATGAACCGTAGACAACAAAGTAACTGACCCGTTCCCACAATCAACTGTCATGAATAATATCAATAAGTGATGTATATGAAGAGTCACAAGGTTAATGCTCTTACTCTCAATAATTTGTTCAGCTGATTGAGCAGGGTGCATAAGAGTGTCTGAGATGCTGGTAAGGATTTTCATTTTTATTTTTCTTGGGAGATTCAGGTATCCCAGATGCAAAATTAAATTGTTATGATTTGAGAAACTTGCAGTAAATTTACAGACGAGCACTAAGAACTCTTCTTTAAATGTATATCTTTGTTGGTGACACTGGTTGTAGTTTACATTTTTCTCTTGTTTATAACATTTTGTAAAATTGTTTCCGGCTATCCTTTCTCTGGACATATTCCAGAAGAAAAATTATGTTTTTCACTAAATACTGGTTTGCCATGCCTGTAGTACTTTAAATAAAATGTAATATGAGCTATCACTTAGCAGATACTTCTTCAAGACTAAAACATTTTTATAATGCAATAAACATTTCTATTGTAAAATATATCATCCTAATTGGAAGCCCAATGCCATGTTCCTATTTTAGAATGTTCAGATTGCACAGATATCTCTTGCTGTAATTCAAAATCTTAATGCTTAATAAACGTACAAGGTGTCATGCTTTGCATCCTCTCTGTTTTATACTGACAAAATAAATTAAAAGTTTGAAGTAGTTAAATGCAAAAATATGCCTCAGAAGTATTTTTGCTGGGATGCCCCAAACAAAATGCATAAGTCTGAAGAGTATTTTATAAACTTTATTATAGCACCTTCTTCAGCAACCCAAGGAATGATGGCAAATTTTGTGTTTCAGGTATTTAAATTACACTTAACAATAACATATCGGTTGCCATTGTTGTCCTGTGTATTATGTGAGGATGTAGTTATCAGTTTTCAATATTATTATTTACTTATCAGAAGGTTCATAGGATTATAAAAGCTGCTGGAGGAATAGGCCTTGGTATTCTGCCGTGATACAGTCAATACCAGATGCCTTACTGATTTGTAACTGCTTTAATGCCAACTCAACTTCCTCTACTAGGATGGCTAGCTCCAGTTCCACTGATTCCTCACAGGGTGGTTCTGGATACCTTGTACTGATATACAGTGCTTCAGTATATTTGTACCATCTGCATCTAATGCCTTGCTGATTCGTCAAAACCTTCTCATCCTTATCTTTGGTGCTGTTTTGCATGAGGAAAAGGGAGTTAAAACCTTTTTCTAAGCATTTGCATAGCGCATTTCAATGCGCCGCTTGTCTTTTCGGACTGTCCTATGAAATTCTACATTTAGCTTCCTAGCCACATCTTGATTTCTGGCAGCTTTGACTGCCCTTCATTTTTTTGTGATTTGGTTTCTGCTGATAGCCACTTGCTCCTTTTCTCCCATTTGTGCTCTTGTGCTGTTACAATAATTGTGCACTGGATGTTTTTGCCATAGTTCATCAGGCTGCTTGTCTGGGGTGTCTAGCAGTTAGAATCTGTTTTTGACTTCTACTGTGTATGAAACAGGAATCACTGAGACATCAAATTGCTTTGGTGGAGCATTCTTCTTAATGATGCAGAACTTCACATGGAGTGTGCGTACAAGCAGCTCATGGTCTGAGCCACAGTCTGAACTAGGTAATGTTTTGAGGGCAAGGACTGAACTTCCCCAATGTTGATTGCAAAGGATGTAGTCGATCTGGGATGTGATGTAAGCCATCTGAGGAGGTCCAAGTGTACAGATAACATATGGACTGCATAAACCATGTACTTGAAACCCTGAGGCAGCTTTCTTGTTAGAAATGAACCAGACGATCACCTGTATAATTTCGGTTTTCCCCATCCAAACCAACTTATAGTACAGGTCCTGCGATATCGACCTTTTTGCGCCCGAAGGGAATGTCAACAAGGGGAGTGGAGATTGAAGGAGCACAGTCCCTCCTAGGAATCTGTCGCAACTGGTATTTCAGACACGAAGCTCAAAAGCGAAAGACCTCTTTGTTAACCCCGACCAATAAAATCAGAGCTTGATATGCTTAAGTATTTTGTCAGCTCCCAGCCTAGGAGATGGGCGAGAGCTAGCTCACAGATGTGCTGCCAGAAAGTCTGTGGGACTAAGAATAGCAACCTCACCTGTCCCTCATGCTCTGCTGTATGATAAATTAGCTCATTATTAATGAAAAAAGTGTGGCCCCTGTGGCATAGAATGATATGTGCGTTGGCTGTTTACCAAAACTGCATTTTTGGCAAACGTAAGGGAATTACCATTCCATTGTAAAAGAGAAAAATGGTCCTGACCAACCTCAAGGGGGTGGTCTTGCGATACTGTATAATGAGAACTTTAAAGTAGTTCCTCTGTCCTTGCTACTGCTTCTTTTGAATCAGTAGCTATAAAAATTAACGGTTCTATGCCTACAATATTGATTACTATATATCGATCACCCAAATTTAGTAATGATTTTTTGGTTGAATTTTCTACTTTATTAACTTTGTTGTGTGCACTTTCTCCTAATGTTATTCTGCTTCGTGATTTAACATTCATGTGGATAGTATTAACTGCCCAGTTACTTTGGACTATGTCTTGCCTTGTGTGGCGAGCGGCTGGGGGTGGTACCCAGCCCGGACACCCAGAAGGACCGGAGGAGGGATTATGGCTCCTCCAGGACACCAGCGGGCAACCAGCGTCTTTGGGGACCACGGGAAAAGAGCATGGAAGCTCAACCCTATAGGGGCCCGTGGTCACCACCAGGGGGCGCCCAAATGCCGGAGGTGCTGGGGGCAAGAAGGCCAGGAACACCCGGAGTTCTTCCGGGTACACAGCTGGCACTTCCACCACACCTGGGAGGGCCAGCAGAAGATTATAGAGAGGCACCTGGAGCACGTCCGGGTATGCATAAAAGGGGCCGCCTCCCTCCATTCGAAGGCTGGAGTTGGGTGGAAGAAGGACAGAGCTCAGGAGGAGAGGAGTGGAGGTGGACCAGAGAAAGAGAGGCATCGTGGTGAGGCCTGGACTTTGGGGGAATTAAAATGGGTTGTGTGCTGCTTCACTTTGTAAATTTTGTAAATATTGTGTAAATAAACATGTGTTGGGTGCTTAAACAATGTCTGCCTGTCTGTGTCCAGGCTGCTTCCCACACTTAAAAGTTTTGGTATACAACAATTTGTAATTTCCCAACTCACTCCATGGCTATACTCTTGGATCTTGTATGCTGCTCTGGCATTGCCCCAAGTGATTATAATACATCTGATTTCTTTATGTCTGACCATAAATTAATTTCATTTAGTGTAAGTCTACCATTATTCAAACTTAAAAAACTGCTATATGTGTTATCGTAACATAAAAAGTATAAGTATCTCTGCCTTGACTACATCAATTGATGACTTTACCTGCAATACAGATTTACTTACTCCAGATGATTTGATTTCTTACTACAGTGATAGACCCCATATTGTCTTTCGGATAAATTTGCACCTCTAAACATCCAGATTGTTCTTTTTACACACTGCACCCTGTTTTTTTAAGGCCATCGGCATTACTGATACCCCTCTTATTTGGTCTATTTCATACCTATCTAATCGTACTCAGTTTGTTCAGCTAAAAAATTCTTGATCACAATCCTTCCCTGTCACTAGTGGCATTCCCAAGGGATCAGAGCTTCACCCCGTACAGTTTTAATATATCTACTCCCTTTAGATAGCATTTTTCAGAAATTTGGAATCAATTTTCACTGTTGTGCAGACAATACTAAGCTCTATATATCTACAAAGCCAAGCTCTGTCTTTCCTCCTTCCTGCCTCAATGATTGACAACTTGAAATGCAATCTTAGTTCTCTTCCAGTTTCCTCCAATTCAGTAGCCATAAGACAGAGGTTCTCCTCATTGTCTGCAAGTCTGCTTTATCAAAATCTGATAATTTTTCATTTTACATTGATGGTACCTCAGTCTACTCCTCCCTTCAGGTTAAGAGTTTGGAGGTTATCTTTGATAGTACGCTGTCTTTTGAATCCCATGTCAGTACTGTTACATGTTTTTTTTTTTTATCACACTAAACAGCACTGCTAACCTTACTCACACGTTAGTCACTTCCCGCATTGATTATTTTACTTCTCTGGCCCCGAACACTTCCACATTTATTGGCAGTGAATTAGTATTTGTTGTGATGTGAGATTTTGCATATAACTTGATAAATGTTTTGTATGTCTTTATTTGTAATTTAGGCAAAGCAATGTAATTTAGTGCTACTTTGGTGAGAGGCATTCATGTTTGCCCCCACGTTTACGATTAAGTCTCTTTATAATTTTACGACAGGATTTGGGGGATGTGTTTTAAACCATTTTGAGTATTTCTCTGCTAAAGTTTTTCAACACCCGCAAGGAAGCCAGATTACGTTAACATATGGTTTGGGGGCAGGTGTTAAGATGTTCTAATTTCCCCATTGGTCTGAGGTATGGCTGTTTGGAATTGGCTTGTCTCAGAGGCCTTCAAGTACCATGATGTCCTATTGGCTGTAGGGGTTGGACGGAAAACCCATAAATTTGCTTGCTTTATCTCACTCTCTCTCTATTGTTAACAACTGATGAAGACCATCACACCATTAACTGACAGGAACAGCACAACAAATAGCACAGCTCAGCAGACATATTGAACAGGCTTGAGACCTGTTCAGAAGAAAGCTGAGCACCAATGATGCCTTAACTAGAGACATTTTAAGTAACTACAAGTCTGTGTGCCACCTGAGCTACACATCACCATTTCATCAGGTTATATGGTTGCCAATATTCAAAAGTACTTTGCATTTTGTTATTATTTATGAATATTATAAATAATTCATTATTTTATGTGTAACTTAACTCCTGCTTGTCTTTTTACTACATCTAATTGCCTGAGGTTATAGATATAGAAGGGAAGGTGGGGATAAGTTATATACAATAATACCTTATAAAAAGTGGTAAGTCTGTGAGATTAGGCATTCTAAGGCTACATATTAATAATACAATAGGGGAAAGTAGATTAAAATATATTACTCTACCAAGATAAAACAGTATTGTTTTAGGTTTTTTTAATCTAATGTGATTAGACAGTTGTCAACACACTATTTCATGTTCATATCATCGGTTCACAGTTAACACTTACTAATAACATAATTATAGATGAGAAAGTGCAGTTTTAATGAGAGGGCATCATAAGGTGGAACTTAAGAAACCGCCTGTTGTTTATTGTCAGCAGATGACTGTGGTATTCATCAGATCTTCTAGGTAGTGGGAGAGGACCTGGAATGAAGATTCTCGCTGCCAGGGTCCTCTCCTTTGTGACTTTAATAAGCAGTGCAAAATCCGCTTTACAAACCACAGACTTTCGATGTTGTGTGTCGTTTACTCTGGCATGTATTATGTTGATCACAACAGCCCTGTCCTTAAGCTTCTCAAAGACTGTTGGTGCCCTTCTCGTAATATCTCATAAACGAACACTGAGAAAATAAGAAACAAAAGATTTCTTTTTAGGGCAAGAAATATCGAGATTGCAAACAATTGAATCCCCAATAACAAATATAACTCCAGTGTCTGCCGGCACTATAGGGGAGCGTAGATCGTCAGAGTGGTTCTGGATGGCGATGTTTGCCTGAGCCAGTGGAGGTGATCTAGCCTTGTGTCCCCTCCTGCATAGCTGAAGCAACCCCGATATCCTTATCAACATTGTTTCTTCGGATGGGCATGGCCGTAAAACTCACTTGGCAAAGTGAGAGTGTGGCACTGGGTGGGGTTGAATTTGTTGAATGAAGGCAACTTGTGACGATCTCAGCTGCTGAGGAAGACTCTTTTAACAGGTGAGCCTTCGGTTCCCTCAGATTCAATTGTCTGCTGGATCTGGTTCTCACGGGCCTGGAGTTCTTCTACAACACGCTCCATCTCACAGTTGGCCATTGTCCGTTTCTGCTTCGTGTCCTAGGAAAGAAAGAGAGAGTCAGTAGGGTTAATCTAGTGTTAAGAGTCAAGCTCTAGTGCAGCTTATACTTGGAAAACATGCCCCTATTTAGTGTGTTGAAAATTACATGATTCCAACAAAAGTGAAATCAGGACACTTCACATGCCTGTAAAGCATATATGAAACCCACAAAAAGTCACTCATGGTTACCTGTAAGTGTTAACCACACTTGTTTTTTTATTCCTACGCATCTTGCTGTCTCCTCCAGCCCTCTTCTCCCTCTGTGCCTTTCTAATTATTGAGTGCAAAAGACATCAAGTCAGTGCCCAAATATATTTATTTTAAATGAATCAAGGTAGGGTGGCATGGTGATGCAGTGGTAGCACTGCTGCCTTTCAGTAAGGAGACCTGGGTTCACTTCCCGGGTCCTCCCGGCGTAGAGTTTGCATGTTCTCCCCGTGTCTGCATGGGTTTCCTTCGGTTGCTCCGGTTTCCTCCCAAAAGACATGCAGTTTGGTGCATTGCCGATCCTAAATTGTCTCTAGCGTGTGCTTGGTGTGTGTATGTTTGCCCTGCCCGGGGTTTGTTTCCTACGTTGCACCCTGTATTGGCTGGAATTGGCTCCAGCAGACCCTTGTGACCCTGTAGTTAGGATATAGCGGGTTGGATAATGGATGGATGAATCAAGGCATGTAAGTCCATTTGTGTTTTACAAATGGAGTTAATAAATGGAAAAAAATGTTACATTGTAATGATATTAAAATATTTTCTCCATTATATTTTTTTGATAAAAAAATGTATTAACAATTTAAAAATTTGGCAGCTAAGTAAAAAAAAATAATGGATGTCAGAGAAACAAGGTGCTGCTAGCAGAGAACTGATTCAGAAATTAAATGTTGTATCTATCATTTGGTCATGGTTAGGATTTATAAATACAGACACTGGTCAAATTAATGTAATATATAAACTTTGCAAGAGGGACGTTGCTGCAAAGGATGACAATTCAGGCAGTCTTTTTGTACACCTCAGGAGCAGCCACACTATTAAATACAGCGTGTGTCTGAAAAAGGTGAGCTACGGCCTCTTTTGACATGATGCAGGACATTAAAGCGTAATCAACTTTAAGCCAATTTACAATCACCAATTCATTTGTCAGCAAATGTCCATATAAGTAAAAAAGTAAATGCTAGAATAAAATTACGAAAGCTATGACAGAGTTTCCTGTTTAAATGGTGGAAAAGTGGGATTCAAAAACTTCGAAATGCTAGACCCCAAGTAATTAATGCCAATATTAATTCACCAAAGCAACCATCCCACAAAAGTATGAAGAATGCAGGCAAAAAGACAGGTCAAAGATTAAATAAATTGGTTATTTTGTGGGGACAACAAGTCTGTGTTCAAGCTGTATATCTGAACTATATATAAGTTTGACTTTACACTGTATTAATGAGGACTGGAAACTAATAATCAAGTATTTTCCAATCTCATACTTTCCTGAGGATTACAAGTGTGAGTTGTTGACATTAGGGCTGAAAGAGGCACTTGAGAGCTGTGGGCTAAAAGGAGATAACCTAGTGTACATGACTGCTGGCAGCGCTGACAGTATGATTCAAGCCATGGATCTCAAAGACTGGATGAGATTACAGTATTTTGGACAATGTCTACATCTGGCAGCTGGTAAGTCAGGAAAAATACATAGACAATAAGATGTTTTTACATCATAATCACGATTTAATGTATTGCAATTTTGTAAATGTATTTAATGTATTGCAATTTTTTTTAAATTGCAACAGCTACAATTTTAAATATAAAGAATCTCAGTATCGTATGTCAGTGTCCTCTTTTTCCCCCCAAACTGCCATTGGTGAAGTAAATGCTTGGTAAGAGGAAAACAATAACATTTATTTACAAAATCATATAGGATTTGGTGGGGCTAGTGGGGCTTGCTCCCTGCTCACTTCTCTTGCCAACCCCTGGGCCTGCGCTACGCTCTAGCCTCTTTACGGTTCTGATGCTCATGTATGAGGATGTGGATGTACAATTTAAACATGATTGTTATTTTCTTGGGAATTGTTACTTATGCATAACAGAACTATTTTACATTACGAGTAATTAACTCTATTTAAAAATAGTAAAACGAAATAATTTGAAAGTAAATTATGTTTCATGTTACTTTAGAGTTAGTCATTGTGTAATATAATTTCTTTCTGTTTGGCTTTGAAATTAATACACAAATACTTTTTAAACTTACACTTTTACTGTAAAACAAGTAAAAACAATTTGTTTAATTACATTTTCGTCAATTTAACATTGAATTTTGAATCTGTGTTTGACTTTCATCGTGACAACACAATGTATAACTGCCCATGATTGAATTTCGTTTCTTTCTCTCTATTAAATAAAACAACTTTTTCGAATTCTAATGTTATCCACGGAAGATGTACTACACTACCTTTCTTGGATACATCCTTCTTTCTACAGTAGTAATTCGTGCTGTGGAAGACCAGATGGTGTTAACGGTTGTAGATATTCTTCGGGATATTGTAAGCTAATGTTTTCATCTTCCGCACGATCATCACCAACTATTTCAGCATAGTCTATTCATATGCATTTAACCAATTAGTCGTGTAACCGATAGACATTTTTGGCGTTAATTCATTTGACTTCATCGTTTCTCGGTGCTAGGATTGCCCATGTATTCGTTTTTTCTGTTGATAACCCTTCGTGATGAAATTCTTCAATAAGATGAAGACATAATATGTCTTCTTTATTTGGGAACTTAACAATTTATAAGAGCTGAGAGAGCAGGAAATGTGTCTGTCAAAAGCATTCACACAAATGAGAGGCAAGAGTACTGTGTGTGTGAGAGAGAGAAAAAAGGTGTGTGGTAAATGTTCAAAAGGCTCAAATTAAGTAGTGTATTGCTTAAAAGATAAATGCAAAGACTTTTGAATGTTAAATTTAATAATCATATTTGAATAATTGTTATTTTCTGTGTGTGTTGGTCTATTTTTATTTCACAGAAAAATATTTGAAGAACTCTTGTATTGAGCAGTCAGTTGATGTTTGTAAGTGGTAAGCACTTTCTTATTCACGTGGAAGGAAATGTCAGCTGCACAAGCTGAATGTGACTTGCCAAGCCATAATCTAGTTATAGCAACATCTAATATATGGTGTTCCCACCAAAAGTGATTGAACTGATGCTTGAGCAAGCAAGACCCATAACCCAGGTTCTGGCAGCTGATAGGAAAATAAGACATTTGGTTCCTACCTGACATGACATGCTTGTTCTTGAGGCAGTAATTAAAGCCTTGGCTTCACAGCTGCACTATCCTGAGAGCAGTTTGTCATTGTGTCATATCTAAAGCCATTTCTCAGGCTCCTTAGTGACAGTGTCTTGAAAGTGTCAGATGGTAATGCAGACCTAACTAGAAGGTTTAAAACAAGTACACTGGAATACTTTATTGACATGTATTAGGATCTTCTCATTGACAATCTTCTAGACATGGCATAGTTTATTGATTCTTGCCTCAGAACCAGCTATATAAGGTGTGACAGGTAGAATTAATCAAAAACAGCTTAGCAAATGAGCTTGTGAGAATTCTTTTGCATAATACATCCTCTACAGATCAAGAAATTGGCAACCACAATGAGAGCTTGTACAAGGAACATTAAATTTGGTTGGTGAGAACCAAAGCAGATGAAGAAAAAAGCTCAGCACCTGTCTTGCCAGTAGGCAAGCAATTGAGAGAAAGTTGCAGAGATATCTGCAGATGAATGATGCAGACAGTAAGTGTGATCTTCTACAGTGGTTGCAATTTACCTAGAATATGCTACCTAGCAAAAGTGCCTGTATATTCCTGCAACTAGTGCCCCATTTGAAGGGGTATTTAGTATAAACATTGTTTGTTGTCATAGAACATTATTCAAGACTAACAGTGTAGATAAATAAGCTTGTCTTTCTGGCCCACAACCCGTGACAGTTCTTAGAATGGCAAGTTAATAAATGCACATGTCTATGTCTGCACTAGAAACCAAACTTTGTGATCAGCCATAATTTTTTAATTGAACCATTCATTGTTTTTATATTCTGTATTGTCCATACTGCTTACATATTTGAACTTCTCAATAGAGCAAACCAAAGTATAGTATCTGTCTATTTTTTCAGTTTTTGTTGTTTGCATATATGAATTTCTTAAAGTAGTGCCCAGTAAAAGTTAATTAAAATGTTTTTTGGTTAGTGCTTTTATTACAGTGACTGCAGATAATTATTAGGATTGTTTTGAAAGAGCATTTCACAATGCGTAAAGAATATAAAAGTAAATTTCCATTCTGATGAATGTTCTTTGTCTAGTTAAATTTTGAAATACTGTGCAAAAGTTAAGTACATCTTTTTGGCATAGACTACTAACACTCTGTAGGCACAGTATTATCCTTATATATACATATGTAAATATTACTAGATATTGTGATATGTTGAGTGAGTATCATAATATTGACTTTTGTCAGTATTGCCCAGCACCAGGTCACTTCCTTTATTTTTCTTAGTTTATCCCTCAGATAAACTAATAACAGTCTGACCTCATCTGAAACTAGAACAAAATAAAAAAATTTTGATTAAAAAGAAACAGAAAATTTGACAAGAAGTTGTTTACATTGATCTAAAATTAGCCTTTGCCTATTTGCCTAGTCTATTTCTCCCAACTAGGTAAAGATAAGACATATTAATTATAATTTTTTCCTCCATACATTATACTAATTTTATTTTGAACTGGATTATGTTTTACTTGCTCTGATGTAAACTATTAGGTCAATGAATTAATAAAAAGCACAATAAATTTTATTTTTTCAGACCTTTGATATTCTAACTTACAAAGTTGGTGAATGATCACAATTGTTTGTATTTTATTTTTTGCCTTTCACATTTCTTTATAATGCAGATATTTGCAATTTTTTTTAGTTATTTTTAGTGTTTTACTAAAGTGTCTTATTTTGTTCTGGTTGTTTTCAACTTTCAAATCATTTCACATGACAGAAAATCTCTCATAATACATCAGTGGTTAAGAAAGAAAGTATTTGAAAGTAATGTTCCACCAGCTGCGGTGGGTTGGCTCCCTGCCCAGGATTGGTTCCTGCCTTGTGCCCTGTGTTGGCTGGGATTGGCTCCAGCAGACCCCCGTGACCCTGTATTCGGATTCAGCGGGTTAGAAAATGGATGGATGGATGGATGTTCCACCAGTCTACTCTCATTCTGTCCATAAGAGGTGATGTCACCCAATAAAGCACACTAGAAACAAAACAGGTTTTCTCCCAATAATGTAAAAATGAAGATCTGTCAGAATAATATAGTATATTTACCTATTAATAACAAGTGAGGAAACCTTACACAGCTAAACTGTTAGGGTGTATTAACTGTTTGAATTTACTAATAGTGTAAAAAATAAGATAAATGTTAAAGTATATTGTTAATTCAGTGCTTCTTGTTCAATTTTCACTTATAGCAGTCCATGTTTGAAGCATTAGTATAGAACACTTTCAGAGATCTCATGGAGCCCATTTCTGGAAGGGCCGGAGCTGTTTTAGTGGCATGGGTGGGACGTACACAATACTATACAGATGGTTTTAATGTAGTAGCTGATCGATTTATAAAAGCAAATGTAACAATAGATTCAATAAAGGGCTTATAAATAAAGACTCTTTATGGTCTTGTAATCTTTAAAACTATTGTGTTCCTAAGAAAGAAAAGTTATGTCTGCCCTTTTTTACAAGTTCATTCTGTGTTAAGATAAAAATTTAGCCTATTATCAAAAATTGCCCCAACCCCTTGTTGCCTGAATTTATTTACAGTTATATAAAAAAATAAATTATTTGTGTTTTGCTGTCAAATAGATGCTAAATAAAGTAGAGATTGTTAATTTGAACATAGCACATATATTAGATATAAATTTAGGTATGATGCAAATTAGCGACATTAGGCATAATTGGGTATAATAGTAACAAATTTTCCACTCTCAGGTATGTATATTATTTTATTGATGCAGTTATTGATCAGTTCCTCCAGTCAACAATCCAAATTACAAACATTTTCCAAGAATCAGTAGAATGTCATGAAATTAACAAAAAGTCACATGAGGAGAAACAGTCTTACTCATGGAATTCTCGAAAGCAGTTGTTGTGCTTGTTGAGGCACAGGTGAACATTGCACTTTGAATATTTGATTACAGTCTGGCCCTTACAATTTGGGCATTTGCAGCGTTGCCGTCCACTTTTAACCACTGGCCAGTGACCCACAGCATCTGAACGGACTTCCAGTGTTGGGATAGCCTTAGCTGGACCTCGATGTTTCTTCTTTTCAAATTCCCTTTCAACATCAGATGAAGGCCACCCCCTCTTCTTCCTTGACATATCCTTGCCTTGCATGCAGAGTGCATGTGCAATTGATGTTCTAAAAGCAAGCAAATCCTTCTGCTTCTTTCTTGGAACATCCAGTGAATCACAGTCACGTCGATACAACAACCAGCTGTTTACAATGACCATATCAACAAAATGAAAAAAGAACCTATGATAGTACTTTTTTGACCTTATGTGGATGCAATAATATGCCATTAGTGTGTCAAGAGCATCAACACCGCCCATGAACTTGTTGTACAGGCTGATGATGTTTGGGAATTCTATAGACACTTTCTTTTTCGACTTTCAATTCCATCTTTCTACGTTAGAAACAGGCTGGGCACTGGCAAAAGTGCTGACAATGATCATCCCTCTATTATCAAATCATTTTACTGCTCTTATTTCTACATTGTCTACAACAACCTTTTTCTCTTCAAATGTCCCTCTTCCCTTCTTATTCATATCGGTGTCTATGCTGAAATTGCACCCTTGCAGGTGACTTTGTTGCACAGTCCCAACGGCTGGTAATCCCTTGTTTGCAAGAGCAACAAACAAATCCAAGGAAGAAAACCAGTTGTCAAAATACAGCAAATGATTGAGAGCACCACAATTAACTTGTGCAAGGTTTAGCACAATGTTTCCATTTGTACCAATGTTAGATTCTCCAGGTACAGGATCTATTTTCCCTGCAAATATGTCAAATGAATGTAACAGGCCTTTTGTATCACAAAGCACAAAGATTTTGTATCCCCATTTGAATGGCTTCTTGGGGATATATTGCTTTAGACTAGACTACCTTTGAATGGCACCATTTGCTCATCAATAGACAACATTTGATCTTGTGGGAGACCGTGAAATTTTGGGAGAAGTGAATCAATAATTGGCCTGATTTTGAAAAGCTTATGGTAATTTCTATCGTTGTTGGCTGGCATGTTGCTATTGTCATTGAAATGAATTAATTTTTTAATTTGTTCCAATCTGTCTCGGGATATCACATCAGCCACCTGTGCTACTCGACATTCACTGGACCAGTACATTCCTGACATGTACAACACTCATGTACACTTCAGTGCCAATAAACTGCTCCAATTCATTTCGATCCAATTTGAGGGCACTCTTTGGATTTTTTTGCATGCAATATAGATTAGTTTGTTCAGCAATACTATCTAAAAGGTCAGCATCAAAATATCTCGGAAGTACTAAATGGGCAGTCTGATTTCATCAGCATCAGGAAGAACAGCTTGCCAAATTGGAATGTCTTTTGCAGAGTTCTGTTGTTTTCCACACTACCTATTCTGTGTTCTTGCAGTAGCAGCTGGTCGCCTATTTGCACCAGTAGCACTGGTGCCAGCAGGTGCATCATGATTGCTGTCAGAGTCTTCATCACTGCTGCTTTTATTGTCAGTACTCATTACTGCTGCTTTCATCTTCAGAAACATCACCTTTTGATAATGGTGTAGGTATGTAGTCTTCATTACTATCCTCACTATCACTGAGACAGCTGTCATCACTTTCAACTGGTGGAACCCTGATTTGAAGTCCACCAGCTCGCTTCCTGTAGGAAGCTGATGTGTTCATTTAGGTCTGCCTCAAAATAAAGGGCAGAAATCGCATTTATATCTCAGTATGCTATTTTTACATTAATTCTAGAAATTAACTAGGATCAAAAGGCAAAGCATTTGAAATCTATGCACCGGAATTCGAATTTCTACGATATTGCACCAAAATACAATATTATTCATATGCATCCGATTATAGCGAAAAAGCAACATAGCGAAAACAGCGTATAACTTACGGAATTTTCATCACATGTAGTCTATTCTGAAATAACAGCAATAAAAGAAAACAATAAGCTTATATGTATTTCCACTACGACCGCTAGATGGGATGAGAAGCGCTTTCAATACAATCCTTGGAACGTATCGAATGCACAGCAACCAATATTAGCGGGATACGTGTGACACCTCGGCTGCATTCAACCTGGAAGCGGTTTGATGCAAATTCGCAACAATCGTCTACAAGGGACTAAATATATGTAGCACTCGACTGTCTCCCCACTCTCCCCATTAATTAACATTGAGATAGTGCAGTCAAGGCAGCAAATGGGATCTACAACCATATATTTTATCTAACAAATATTTAGCAATAAAAAGGAGCGATTACATCATTAAATAAAGAGTTATCTACAGATTTCATGCTATGTTTGTCCTTGCATAAATTAATGTAGTCATTTGTGTATGAGATAAACAAAAGAGGAGACAGTCAGCATCCCTGTGGTGACCCAGTAGATGTATTCAGAAAATAAGAAAAAGAGCCATTACCACCCTGTTTGTCTGTTTGTGCTCTGTTAAAAAGTCCAGAATCCACCCCACCAAGTTCCTGACACTATTTATCAACCAGATTATCAACTAAAGTGTGGGGCTAAGTTGTATTAAAAGCTGACAAGAAATCTAAATACAGTGGAACCTCGGGTCACGACTGTAATTCGTTCCAAAACTCTGGTCGCAACCCGATTTGGTTGTGACCCAAAGTAACTTCCCCCATAGGATTGCATGTAAATACAATTAATCCGTTCCGGACCATACGAGCTGTAGGTAAATATTTTTTTTTTAAAGATTTTGTTAGCATAAAAATACTTAATTATACCATAGAATGCACAGTATAATAGTAAACTAATTGTAAAAACATTGAATAACACTGAGAAAACCTTGAACAGTGAAAACTAACATTGCAAGAGTTCACGCTATAGCCTTACAAACCGCTCTCTGAAAACACTTTTTTTAATGAGTTTTAAGTACAGGGAAAAAATGAACATTTGAAAAATCCGTAATTTATACAAAAACTAACCATTAACAACCAAGAAAACTAACCTTGCATGAATCAAGTTGTGGCATGAAGGAAGTGAGGAGGAACTGGATGTAGTCTGTGAAGATGCGGGTTCGCTGTATGCTCCTATCTCGGTTCCGGGAGCCCTTAAACCCATCACCATCGGTAAAGTTACTGATGACCACGACAGTGAGGCACTACAACGGAGCAATCGGATGGTGAAAAAAGTGCCAAGTGCTTTTATTAAAATAAACAAAACAACAATCAAAAACAAAGTCCAGATTAAAATGCAGTGCTTCCAGAATCCTTCAATAAATAAATGATCCCTTAAAAGCAGAAGTGAAGTGGAGGTTAAAATCCAATAGAAAAAAGTCTTCATTAAATACATTGAGATTAAAACAATGCTCGAAGCAGTCTCTTTAAAAACAAGCCTGGTGCATCCTTTAACTGCCTTCTCTCTCTCATGCTCTGTCTCTCTCTCCACAGGGAACTTTTTGTTCATAACCCAATTTATACGTGGTCTGAGACATTTGTGACCCGAAGTTCCACTGTATAGCAATCTTGCTTTTTTTCATCCTTACAAATGCTCACAAGGTACATTCTGAAGTATTGCATTACCTCCCCCCACCCCACCCACTTAACTGTGTATGCAGATTGGTAAGGGTCCATATTAGCCTGGGTTTTGTTATGTAGTGGTTCCTTAATTAAATTCTCAAAGGATTTTATGATATGAGCAGTTAAGGCCACCAGTGTGAAGTCACTTAATGGTTTTGGGTGTGTACTTTTTACTAATGGGTACTTGCTGTAAATCTAAAGTCATCTCTTATTTGCAATGGAATATTGGATAGAGCTACTCTGTACAGCAGTGAACCATACACCCACATACACTCATTTATTCTCTCAGGATCTTAGCTTTTTTACTTTAGTCTGTTTTAGGACTTTTCTGACCTAATTCTGGTCAAAGAAAGGCTGATTCCTGGCTCCATTTCTGAGTCTTTTTTTGCTGACTAATTTCCAAAGCAAAATCCTGTGTCTAAAATCTTGAGTAGAATCCATTGAATTTTTGACCCAACTAATACTGGGTTTCAGCACCTGCAAATTAAACCCTATTATTACATTCTGTGTAAACGTCAGCTTCATCTTCGTGCAATTCCACAGCGAGCTCAGGTTATCAGTCTACAGCTCATTCTCACTTTTGTCCTTATACAGTACTTCAGCTTTGCTCACTTGATTTTATGTTTTACTTTTTTCTGCAGTCCTTTCTTTTGAGTTAATGTTCCATGTTTAAATGTCCTGTTTTTCTGGTTATCAGTTATTTTAATTCTCTGGTAATCCTTGGCTTGTTAGCATATATTTTGACTGATTTGACAGAATTTATGTCACCCTTGCAGAATTTTATATAACTGCTTGCAGTCATCAGTGTCAGTACAGGATTTTTTAAACACAGACCAGTTAGTGCATTCAAAACAGCCACGCAGACACTTAACAGACTCCACGTTCCAGGCATTTATGTGTTTAATTTTATGCCTTACAGTATAGCTGTGTTATTTTGAATGATTTTGAATAGTTAGCACCGCCTCTTGAATGTTTATGTTAATAGCTGAAATGAAGAAAAGCAGAATTATAGAAAGTTACTCAGTAGACTGCATGCTTTGCAAGTAGAGTGTGTTGTTTGTTAGTCCTGTCTAAGCAAAGCCTGTAAGTATTTTATAAAGTAATTGGATGAATACAAATATATGATGAATTTATGCTTATTTCAAGCAGGTAATATTTTGTAATTCTATTCAGTTTCACTCTATCTTAATAAATCTTTGGCAGAGTGAAATTTTAACAAGATGCTATCTCCTTTTGTGAAGTAGATTTTGGCTGCAGTTTAGTTTCTGGTTGTAACACCAAAGACAAGAACAATACAATATCACTCACCATTATCACATGTAATATACAGTCTAATTTAATATACAGCAAATGATTGTGCTAGCAATTGAAGATGTGCTTTAGAGATGTGCATTGGGACAAGTATCCCGTGGGACAAAATGTAAAAATTGCATGGGACTTTTTCATTCTTTTGCAACATATGGCAGTCAGCATTCAGAAGTGTGGAATGATAAATAGCACATAATTATCAATAAAACACAAGTAAGAATAGTCATTGCCTAGAATGTTTATATTATAGAAATTCTGCATGAAAAATCCAATCATCGTGCTGTTATTTTATGATGTCATTTCAGAATGCCAGATATTAAAAGCATATTTGCAAAGGTTCCACTGGCTTTAACATTTAGGTATAAAGGAGATGAGTTACCTGCACTGTGTTTAGTTCTCATTGGGTATACCAAATTGTGTTTGAGAAAAAAGCAAAATATTCAGCCTTCTAGCATTAAGCAAGAAACAAATGGTAAAATGTCCCTCTGATTCTATAGATGGTAAACGTTTTGCACAGTATGCTTATTCATTCTTTGCTGCAAAAGAGGAAGATTAGTTTTAATTAAAACATACATTCTCTTTTAACATATTTTAAATTGTATTATATATTTATTTAGGAAGACTGGACACAACTGTAGCATACAGGAGAAGTCATAGTATCTATGGAAACAAAATTAAAAAATAGTTTTGCGCAAAGCTCTTATATTCGTGCAATAATACTGTACATACTGCCTGTAGCTGCACTGGGTGTCGTTGTTCCATAACCTTATTTGCATGTCTTCTTTGCATAGCTCAAATAGTGACATCCCTGAGCAACCTTTGCAGGTACTCGTTAAACTAAGAATGCACTGATAGCATTTAGCTGATACCTAGTATTTATTGAACACTGTAGGCTAATATGATAACTTTAATTACAAAGAAAAGAAAGATGCTACATTTTCAAAAACATACATATGAGAAGTATACAGTTTCATTTAAGAAGCCATAATCAATTAAACTTACAGCTTTTCATCCTCCCTGAATGAAGTTTGCATTTTCTCCATGTCTGTGCGAGTTTCCTCCAAGTGTTCTAGTTAGCTCCCATGTCCAAAGACATGCATGTTAGGAGAATTGACGATACTAAATTGGCCCTATTTTGGTGTGTTTGTGTATTCGCCCTGCTTTGGACTGGAGCCCTCTCCAGGATTTTTTTCATGCCTTGCGCCCAATGCTAGCTGGGATGTGTCCAGCATTCCCTGTGACACTGGTCTCATTTAAGCAGGTTAGAAAATAATGTAACTTGCATATATTTTTAATATTTAGCAATCAGTATAGTACAAACTTTTAAAAAATGAAATTAAAAAAACTGCAGCCTAATTGTAATTCTTGGTGAATGAAATAAATACCTACTTTAACTAAGCCTTCAAATAATAAAGGTAGTTTCTTTTTAAAAGCAACAATAAATATTTCAGCTCTATCACAGATCATTTTGTTTCTCCTTTTACCTATAACTGCTGAAGCTGTACTAAAAAGTTGTTGTTGCATGTTGCTGACAGAAGCTTTCTTGCTAAAGTAACCAAGGAAGAGAATCAGACTGTCTGATTGCAGCCCAAACCCAACTATGCAATTTGCTGCACATGCGCTCCTCCAGCAGATGATACAGAGAACCACAGTAATACAAAACTGTGTGGAGAGATCTGAAACTTTAAATTTTATTTCAAATATTATAAAGAGTGTAAAGTAAATTTGAATATATTTTAACCTCAAATTACTATGTGATTGGTCTATTAGAAATAAATGTTGTACCTTTAATAGCCCTGCATAAATTTAAAAATCATACACACAAGGAAATTTGATTGGTATACGAGCACTATGTGTGTAATGGGGACTATTTTGCACAGCTGACATCCTCATTTTCTCCAGAAAACTGTCAGTGTAAGCTTTTCCTTTACGAGATACATTTTCATTCTTGTGTATGAGAAGAATATTCAAGTCACTTAATGATTTACTTCTAGCCAGCTAACAGTTCTACAAATTTTTATATTTTTTGCCCTATCTGTCTTTTAATTTTTTGCCCCTATTTTGTTTGTTACTCCAAAAAAGCCATAAGAATGCGCCAGTACTACATATTGAAATACCTGGAGCAGTATTGGACCAATGTTAGTACTAATCAGTAGTATCAGTACATTGCTAATGTAAAGTTTAAGTTTTTGTGCTAGCAGTAATCATTATCACTATAATTATTGAATCATGGCAACAGAGGCTTTTTGCCTTCTATGCTACATATATAACAGAGTGAAGAGGTGTTTAGTTATTTATCTACATAATCATGGCATGTACTGTATATACAGTGCAGATTACATTAAACAGCTTACGTTATGAGGTTGTGTGTTACAGCGTGCCTTGACAGTGGGGTCTCCTTTCTCAGACTGCATTGCTATTTCTTTAGTGTCCACAAGATGGAGTAGAGAGCTATGAGACAATTAAGCATGTTCACACTTGTACTTAAGTCTTCTGCTTGGGCAGAAAACTGTCCATAGCCATACAATGTATTATGAGGAATAGACCGTTTCATGAATAAAAAGAAAATATTGTGTATTTGGAAGTAGTCTGCTTTGTCAGTTTCTCAAGCAGGGTTTTGAAAAAAGGGGTAAAAATTAGGTGGCAGTTCAAGTAAAAGTTGAGAAGAAATGAGTATCTTCACAGGCAACATTAAATTGCTACTTTCTGGTCATTGACTATATAATTTGTGCAGTGTGTTATAATATTTTGTATAATATATAAAGCAAGTACGGTATATTTCTTTTTATACATTAAACTGTTTTTGAAAGAAATAGTTCAGACCTGCATCATTCACAGGAGCAATAAACACACTTTCTTTGACTCTATTTGCTGCCACACTGGTGAGAAGGACTTGCGATACTCTCACTGGCTCATAGTTGTGCATGGTAAATAGCGTATCCAATCACCACCCTGGTGATGAGAAGTTTTTGAATGGTTGAATCTATATGGTTCTCATCATGTAAAACATGTTTACAAAGTAAGTATGGACAAAATAACAAAAGTATTGTTTGAAAAATATGGACATTTACATTTCAGTCTTCAGAGAACTGCTTTATTATGCCACTCAGTTTACAGTGTTTGCACCATGGCTTGATGTAGGCTGGCACTGCCCTGTTTGAGATGTGAAGTATCATGAAAGAAGGCTAACACTGGGTTTCCATAAACAATATGATTACTCTTATTTACAACAAATGCATTAGAATTTAATCACCCACATTTTGAATTTCAAATCTGTGTTTGTAGAAAAGGATTTCCTTCCCTGCAATATACTAACACCCAGTCTTAGAATTGTTCCTGTCTTCCAACCAATGCTTATAGTGATCAGGTTTCAACTTTTCCATGCCCCTGCTCTGGATAAGCAGGTTTAGAGAATATATGGATGGATTTTACCAAAGTGTGCAAATCATCTGAAGAGGAGAGTTGTCAGGAAATGGACAAGAACTACACAACATGCATCTCTAGATCAGTCAGGTGGTGCCATACAGTATTCTCAGAAAATATGTTACAGGGCTTCTATACCCCTTTTTTATTTTATTTATTTTTATTTATATTTGCCTGATACCAACTAATCATTCTGCTATAATGACAAATCTCTAATTTGTAGCCACTGCCACCATGTCAGTGACGCCACTTTAGTCAGTTAACCCTCATTCATCAGGTAGAACCTGTTGTTTGTAATTCCCAGCATCCAAAGTACTGTACTGAGTTCAATTTAAAACATAGCCAATATGAGTTGGTTAGTGCACTGGCTTTGGAAAATGTCAATCCAGGGTAGATCATACTCTACTGACTCTTTCCTTTAATTCATTAATAAAGGATTTCACCTAGTAGTTTGTTATGGCGAGGGAGAGAGGAGGAGTGCTGAGGATGGTGCCTTGTTTGTTGAACTTACATATAGTAAGATACAGTAAACAGAAGCAATCCAATTGGCATACTGCAGAAGCAGCTCTGATGAGTGATCATGAAGTGGACTGAAGTGCAGCTGATGGTAGTCAGTGTTATGGGAGATATATCACCAAGGTATTACTTACATTTATACATAATACATATTTATACATAATTTGAATTTGAGCCATAAAAGTTCTTTGTTTTCCATTATAATTTAAGAGATAATGTTGATGTTGCAGTGTTGAGATAATGTAATGTTGTTGCATGAATAAAGAATATTGAAGATTAAGGGAGTATGTTCTAACTACTTGTGACTCCACATAGAGAAGCCTTTTTTGCAGCATCTGTATGTTCTTAGAGACAACCTGTCGCAAATGAATCAGCCTGACTCGGGGCAACTACTCCTCCCACACTTAAGCATTGTAATATGACAAGTATGCAAATAAAAGCTTCTAGACACTTAGTGAGTGTTGGGTGGGCAGAGGCCATGTGAAAGACCACATGGAGAACATACAAACTGCACAGAGAGCGGATATGTGTGTCAGAACCCGAAGATTTGAAAAAATGAGACAGAATTCTCAGGTGATGATTCGGTTTTGCTTTAAATGATCGTTTCCCGCTGATATCTGAATGAAACATCTTTCAAACAACATGGTAACATCCCGTCAGGCCTTCCCTACCCTTGCTGACATCTGGGACTTGAAGTCCTCTTAGCAGTAGTGTCACATTCCTTGTCAATTTTACTGATAACAAGGGATGTCTCCAAACTGATAGACCCTGGGAATGTGCAAGCAGCTTGCTTATGCTTCTTAGTATCACTTTATCTGCAATCACCATTCAATGAGATGATGCCGAAAACAGGAAAGCACTAGCATCTGTTTGGGGTTCTTATTTAGTCCTTTCCACAACTCAAATATCTCATGGGGCTGTGTCACACACTTAATTGCCTTCTGCAGAATAATAAAATGCTTGTTGTTATTTTTGTACAGTGTTCTTCACTGAATGTTGGCTAAACGTGCAGGACAGGTTTTCAGGTAAAATGCAAGTATACTGTATATTTTACAAACTACTGAATACAGAATTATTACACATTAAGACACAGATTTGTTAAAACACAGAAAACAAACTAGAAAATGATCAACACAGGCATACAGTAACTGCCTATTGATTAATTGTTAAATATGTGTGAGTAATGACACAACAGGGTGCTTCATTTAAACAATGAGAAATGAGGTGACTTCACATGCAGTTCGCATTAACAGACTGCCTGTGCAATAATCAGAAGTACGTGCATGGACATCTAGGGACACTCATATAGAACAGAGTGCATCCCTCGTTAAATAGGATGGAAGTGACGATGAAATGATGATAACATGTTGCTGATTGTTTTATTGTAACTGTATCTTGTACATATGAGGCCTATGTTCACAATTAAGAGGTATTGCATGTGTGCATATTTTTTTAAGTTGCTTAGATAAAATCTCCTGCTGAATAAATAACAATATATGAAGACTGAAGTTGACAGCACAGCTGCCACACAGATTCAGTGTGCTGTGTTTGATGTCTACTCCCAGACATTGTTTGTGTGGGGTTTACACATTTTCCTTGTGTCTGTTTGAGGTTTCCTTACCTACTCACATTTGCATTGCAGAATAGGTTAAGTGGCAATTACAAATTGTCTCAGTGTGGGTATTTTCATGAGTACAGGGCCATAGGACTGGCACCTTATCCAGGACTGTTTTCCTGACTTGCATTTTGTGCAGTTGGGCTATGTGTAGGCCCTCAAATGAGACCAAAAATAATTAAGCCAGTTTAAGCAGGTATATGTAAGTAATAACATTAGTAGGGATTCTAATATTATTGACATGATGATATTATTCAGCACTGAAGTGTGACAGAATATTTAATAGGTTTAAAAGATATGAAACTATGTTTTAAACAAATTGTTTATAATGAAATTATATTTTAAAAGCCTAACAAACATTGTAACAATGAGACAATCAGGACGGCCAAAGCCCTGACCAGTATGCATATGTTTTTTTTTTTTTTTTTTTTTTTTAAATGGATATACTGTACAAGCAGCCACATCTTTCACACTTTAATCTAATAGAACAAAGTCATCCCTGGAAAGTATCTCATTTCCCCTTTAGAACTCTTGCCCACCAACAATCTCTTTATGTCACCGAATGCTACTTCTTGGTGAAAATCTGCATTTAAACAGTTGCCATTTTTGTTTAAGTACATTTAAGTTACTTGAACTCCCATATGCCAAATGTTGTCTGTTCCAGTTGTTCAATGTTGGACGAAAACATGTATTTCACTTCTTCCAACATAAAATAAATTTATGATTTTATTTAATGAATGCATACAGATACGTTCAGCAGTCTGTGATAGTCAGTGGTTGACATGAGTTTGTATGCACCGTTTTTCTTTTTTTGGTTTAAGTTCACCCGCAGTAAATGATTGTGTCTTTGGACTATGAAGTGGGACCGTCCCCCACCCCTTTATCATTCAAGAAGTCTATGGATTAACCATTAAGCAAATAGGCACATGCTTTGGGCAACAAGGAAAAGGAAGCACCACAGAGTTTTTTAAAAAGTATAAATAAAGTTATAAGTAGGAAACAATAAGCATTATTTGTACATCTTTTGATTCATATATGTATGTTGAAATGGAGTATACCTTCAAAGTTAGAAAGCAATGGAATGGGAGACAATTTCTTCCATAGAAATAATTATGTTGTTTTTATGTTTTATTATAATTTTTTTTTTAATTGTTCTTTGAAAATATATGTGGACAGAAGATTGTGGCAAGTGTGAAAGCTTTCTTTAGTAGGCTTGAAAGTAGGCTACAATTGTGCTTGAAAGTTTGTGAACCCTTTAGAATTTTCTGTTTTTCTGCATAAATATGATCTAAAACATCATCAGATTTTCGCTCAAGTCCTAAAAAAACATTGCTGCTCGTCTGCAGTTTGCTAAAGATCACGTGGACAAACCAGAAGGCTATTGGAAGAATGTTTTGTGGACGGATGGGACCAAAATAGAACTTTTTGGTTTAAATGAAAAGCGTTATGTTTGTAGAAAGAAAAACACTGCATTCCAGCATAAGAACCTTATCCCATCTGTGAAACATGGTGGTGGCCATATCATGGTTTTGAGCCTGTTTTGCTGCATCTGGGCCAGGACGGCTTGCCTTCATTGATGGAACAATAAATTCTGAATTATATCAGATAATTCTAAAACAAAATGTCAGGACATCTGTCCATGAACTGAATCTCAAGAGAAGGTGGGTCAAGCAGCAAGACAACGACCCTAAGCACACAAGTCGTTCTACCAAAGAATGGTTAAAGAAGAATAAAGTTAATGTTTTGGAATGGCCAAGTCAAAGTCCTGACCTTAATCCAATTGAAATGTTGTGGAAAGACCTGAAGCGAGCAGTAAATGTGAGGAAACCCACCAACATCCCAGAGTTGAAGCTGTTCTGTACGGAGGAATGGGCTAAAATTCCCCCAAGCCGGTGTGCAGTAATGATCAAAGGTTACCAGAAATGTTTAGTTGCAGTTATTGCTGCAAAGGGGGGTGACACCAGATACTGAAAGCAAAGGTTCACATACTTTTGCCACTCACAAATCTATACTAATAAAAGGCAAAGCCCTCACTGACTGACTCACTCACTCACTTATCACAAATTCTCCAACTTCCCGTGTAGGTAGTAGGCTGAAATTTGGCAGGCTTATTCCTTACAGCTTACTTACAAAAGTTAAGCAGGTTTCATTTTGAAATTCTACACATAACAGTCGACAACGTCCGCCATATTGTACTTTCTTATTCATGTGGCCCCATCTTCACGAAATTTGGTAGGCAGCTTCCCTGCGCTAACCGAAACCGATGTATGTACTTATTTAGGTGGTATGACGCCACTGTCGGCTGCCATATTGAACTTTCCAACGTCACTAATTCTCCAATTTCCCGAATAGGTAGAAGGCTGAAATTTGCCAGGCTCATTCCTTACAGCTTACTTACAAAAGTTAAGCATGTTTCATTTCGAAGTTCTACGCGTTACAGTCATAATGGTCAACAACGTTCGCTATGTTGAACTTTCTTATTTATGGCCCCATCTTCATGAAATTTGGTAGGCGGCTTCCCTCCACTAACCGAAACCGATGTACGTATTTATTTCAGTGGTATGACGCTACTGTCGGCCGCCATATTGAACTTTCCAACGGTCTTTGTTACTTATGGGCCCTTCTTCAAGAAATTTGGTATGCGGGTTCCCAACACTAACTGATTCCTACTTACGTACATATATATGTCCATAGCCTGCTGCTCGGTCACCGTGTGAGGCAGTGTTGGGTCCCTCATGTTGGCTGCCTGCCTATATAAGGCCGTCCGTCGCTCCGGTCTCTACATTCCCTTCCTTGCTTCACCACGGGATCCACGTCTCCCTGCTGATAGCTACAGCCTTTTTATTTAATCCACGGCTTCTCCGCTGTTTTATTATTCGTTTATTACGATTATAGTTATTGTGTAGGTATTTTATTACTATAATATTACTATTTACTGGGCCTTTCTTCTTGATGGGAGAAGAAAATTCAAAGCATCTGCATAGATACAGTACATGGAAACAATAAAAATGGTTGTGCTGTTCCCAGGGTCTCAACGTCAAACAATGGAATGAGAAGTTACTTGTTGCTACTTCATGGCACAGCCAGTGTGCGCCATAAGGGTGGAACTCTGTGAGCGTAATGATATATAGCTCAAAATCACACAAAGAGCGCCATAATGGGCTCTAACAGGCCAAGTTTTTTGACAACACCCCAGCCTTGACTCCCTAAGAAGATAAGAAAAAACTACTATACAAAAAAAAAAACTTGTAGGGAAAAAATTGAAGAAATCTTAGTAAAGGCAATTTCCAAGTAGCTGGGCATGCAGTGGGTGTCAAAAAAGGAGTTAAATACAATACAGTACACAGAATAGGACACAATTAATCCTCTTCACAGATCAATCTATTATTGCCACCTCAGGAATACATTGCAATAGTAATAGTATAAGTATAGAGCAAAATGCAAGAGTGGATTGTATCACATAAGAGGATTCAGAATTGTTCAGTCACTACTCAGAATTACATATTTGTCCACAATAATCAGTTCACCCAGGCTGGCAGGCATTTTCCTAGCCCCCAGGGACACTTAAATGACCATTATACAATTATAATCCACTCGAAAGTAATTCAGTTCATACTTCCCCATTGACTAATATATTTTACAAGTTTGGCAAAGATTGTGAACATTTAAATGATTTCGCTAAACTCATGGCAAAGCAATCTCTGCAGTATTCTCTCATAACTAGTCAGAAAAGATTTCCCTGAAGACCTTAAAGACTTTGAGGATAATGCTGGTCAAATTAGCTCTGTGCGATAACAGGGAGCCAGACCACCCAGAGCCTTGTAGACTAAAAGCCAAACTTTAAATTGAATTCTGTACCTTGCCCAAAGCTATAAGTGGAGTGCAGGTGAAACTGGTGAAATTCAGTGCTTCTTCTTAGTATCAGTGTGCATCCTAGCAGCTGCATTTCTGCACTGATAGCCAAAGTAGCTCAGACTGATTAACATCCTAGTAAAGGGCATTGCAATAATTCAATCATGAATGTCTCTAGTTTGTTAAAAGAGAGAAAGATTTGAGTTTAGATATTAGTTTGAAATGATAAAAACTACTCTTGACAACTGTATCTGACTGTCAAATTTCAAGAATAAATCCCAGACTCTTAAAAGTTGAGCTGGGTATAATACTCCCAACACCTAAATTCAAATTCTTGACGTCATCCATATTGCCAAAAACAGCTTTTGTCTTCATTAAGCTGAAGAAAGCTGTCTGCCATTCACACATTTATTTAATTAAAATATTTAAGAGACTTGATTTGTTGAGTATCCTCAGATGTCAGAGACTGATATATTTCAATAAGTTTGCATAATATTGATGCATAATATTGCATCCCTTCAAGATATTTGTCAAGGGAACCATATAAAAAGAGAACAATACAGGACCCAAGACAGACCCCTAAATTACTCCACATGCCAATGGAGCAGAGGAAGAAAAACAATCACAAATTTTAACAGAAAAAGACCCATCCTTGAGATTTGATATAAACCACTTCAAGACTTTCCCCAGAATTTCAGCTGTACGATTTTAAATACCTCAACAAAATAAACTGATCAACTTTAACAAAAACTGAACTGAAGTCCAGAAGAAGTAAAACACTAAATTCCTCTGCATCAATGATAAGGAGTATGTGATGCACCCTAAAATTTATCCAACAGCTTATTATCATCAAAATAAACATAGAATTGTTGATACAACATCTTTTTTAGGACTTTGGCTAAAAACACACTTTAGAAATAAGCCTAATATTACTTGAGACCAAGGGATCCAAATGCATGTTTACAAAGTGAGGGTACCACTCCACTAGCCAAGCCACCATTAATTATACAAAGAATCACAGGAACAATCTTGTCCCGTAAGGATATCATAAGATTCCCCAGATGACTTGCCCTGTTAAGCTTGCTAGTTTCATGTGGAAAACCATTTTGTTCAAATCTACAGGTGTCAGTGGAGCAAAGCAAGCAAAATGTGATGTACATTTCACTTCCTTAAAGATAGAGTAAGTGGAAAATGCAGGGAAAGACCTTATTCTACTCATAAAAACCAATACAAGCTATGGTACTTCCTGAGCCAGACTCATATCCCTCGCCGACATCCCTTAGTATCTGCAGGAACAAACAAGCCCTGCACCATCTCCATTCCACTTCCAGCATATGGCCTTCAGGCTGATGCCCCCTTGAAGCTGTTGAGTGGTCAGGAGCAACACTACTCTTCAAGCACCAGCTGCTTGCTCCTTTTGGGAACTATTCCTGACCACTTACCTCCATATTTTTGCACCCACTCACCTAATCCGGACTCTTTTCATCTTCCTCATCTTAACCTCTGTTCTTTTCTTTGTCTTTCATTTCTCCTGTGATCTCTTGTGCTCAGACTCTCCCCTTGTACCTCCATTCTAATTACCTGGAAGCCGTAATTAGAACTTGTGCCGATGTGGAATAGCTGACTAATTAAGCAATCACCTTGCTGTCCACCCCACACAACCCATGGCTGCCCAACTCCACAACCATGCACACTCTGAATAAAGCCGAGCGCACTTCTTTTTAAAAACTTCTGCCGCCACAGACTTCTTCCATCACATTTCTGCATCCATTAAAACATATTTGGTTCTGCTTAATTGTGACGGCATCAACTGCAAGGTTTTATATTAAACCCAGGCACAAAAACTAATGTTTCAAAACAGACGGAAATGATACTTGAGTGCAGACTGATGCACAAAAAAGCCCAGTGCCATTTCCCTTAGCAAGCTAGCTGCAACAGCAAGTAGGAAAATGTTCAGGCTTACTGTAAACAGAGTTTAAATGAGAATGTGGTGCTCTCCATATTATAATACACCAGGTCCATGTTAATTAACATGATTTGTGCACAAGTGAAGTGGGGTAGTGGATTTCCTGATTGACTTCTTTATGCCCTACTGGGAAATTGGTGCTGATACTTTAAAAGTTGTACACACGAACACATTTGCAGCTTAGAGAGGACATTAGTAGTGAGATACAGTAATGTAACAGCTTGACTTTAAAGAAGATTTTGCATATTTTTTATTAACATTTTGACCTTAACCCCTTATACACTAACTGGTTTTTGGCATTATTTATTATTGTAAAATACTTACCTAAAAATAAATGTATTTTACTCTGCTTATGTAATAAAGGAGCGGCAAATGGCTAAAGAGTAGAGAGTTCAACACTTTTTTTTTAAAAAGAAAGTATTTATATGATTAAAAACATTTTGTTTATACCAATATCAACCAAATAAAACACACTATATAAATATCACTCTGAAGCAACAAGTAAACACTTCGTAACTGTATAAGTAAAATTCTGTTATCTATCCAAACCTTTACTTTGAAAATTATTTTTGATACTAGTCCTTAAAACTATTTCTGTTTACCACTAAACACAATAGATTGGAGATTTTGGGCTGCAATTCATACATCTTCTCTTGCATTCTGTTGCAGCTGTCCCATATGAGTTCAGTGCATTTTTATTTATTTTTTTTTTCTTGCTGTTGTTTTTTCTTTGCATTTCACCTCTGGAGTAAAGTACATACATACATTTTTATCCCAGTTTCATCCAGTGCTGGGTTATGAGGGTGGGGGCTTGCTTCATCATTTCACCCAATCCCACACCCCTTGCTCTCTCCAAAAGCTGCACTTATATTTTATTTTCTGTTTGTAATCGCACTATTTTAAGACTTCTGGGGTGGGGGTGTGTTCATGGACAAGCACAATTAAAATTGAGAAAAAGAATAGTGTACTTGCAGTTGATCTTTCTGGGGAGGGGTGTGTGAAGATGGTTAATCCGTGAACCAGCCGCTAGTTGAAATGCCTTTATTTCTGTCATGTGCCCATACACAGCAACGTGAGCAGTGTGATACAGTGACATTTGATTATAGGGGGTGTCCTCACATGAAACAAGTACAGTGCAACAGTACTGTCAGGAACTTTAAAAAACAATGTTTGTACTCTTTTAAGTTGAAACTGAAAGTGCACTGCTCGTAAACTTACAGGGAGAACATGCAGCAGACAGCGTCCAGGTATGGTTATTGAACCCATTGCATGTGAACTGTAAAACTGCATGCTACAATGCTTTAAAGTTACACTAAAAGCAGTACTTACAAATCAAGTGTAGCATTAAGTCTTTGCATCAAATGTGTCGTGCAGAATTTAGTCAAAATTGTGATCAGAATCTGACTCTGACTTGTGTGTAACAATACATAAAGATGCGGTGTTGAAGAAGACATTTATTTCATCTTTATTACGCACAGCTCTGACAAGTAATATGTACGGCCAATGTAGACAACTATACATCATTAGAATCGGCTGAAACCCTGCTATCCAATGGTAATGAGTCTTTCACTGTATGTGGCTTGAAGTTGTTAAAATTTTTTCTAAAAGCAGAATCAATCAGTTGTGATGCGCTTCACGCCTCGGACTATACATGCGCAAATTGCATATTTTGAAAGAAGGCACCCATGGGTATGTAAAAATAGTTACTGCTTTTGTTTGACTTGTGGGTTTGCTTCAGTATACACAAACAACATTGAAATAGGGCTGTGTCCCACCAGCAGGACACCTCATGCATAAGTGGTGAAAGAAACTTTTGCCATTATTAAATAGATGTTATGTCTCAGGTTAGTAACTCGATACAGGGCAGCACTCACAATAGAAATTAACAAGAGTGCGATGACAAATCCAACTGACAGCTATTTGATTTCAATCATGAGCCTCAATATTAAAGAAAGGTATGATGCAATTAAAGTAACATTGGATAGATGTATTACCTTATGTGGAAATACCCTATACCAAGGTGTGACATACAGCCTTTTAATTGCAAAACTAAAATTCCTTTTTAAAAATAGATAAAATAACCAATAAGTTCTATCCTACAGTAACATGTCTTCTTTTATGTTGATAGATTATTAGTTATTCTCACATTGTATGTTTGTATTGATTTTTTATTTGTGTGCCGAACTGATCTAGGACTGAGCTGAAGGGTGTAGTAGAAAAGAGAATAATGACAACATTATAAGCCATCTTGACTAATGCTGCCCATCATCTCAACAAAGCATTCACATAAAGAATGTTAGGCCAGCATTATATTCCCCCCAAGGTGCTTTGTTTTACCTGTGGCACTCAGACTGTCTAATACTTGCTTCCATTCTGCCAATTTTCACTCTGGCTAGTTGTAACAGATGCATTGGTATGGGGACAATATTTTTTGAGGAATGTTATTCATTAATCACTTAATACATTGCTGTAATTGTACAGGAACCCACTGGAACGACCCCATACCCAAAATAACACCAAAGAGGTTTTATTAAGTAAATTAAGGTATGCAAGGGAAGGTAAATCAAAGGAGTAAACACATGACAAAAGGTAAAATGACATAACAAAGGCTATGCCAAAGTAGACATTCTGTTTTCTTCTGTCTACTAGACTATGGATGTCTTGGTCACAGTGACAAGCAGCCACCAAATTAATTAGCTCCTTCTTCACTCCCAAACGTTCCTAACTATAGGTGTTCTCTGCTCCGATCAAGACTCCAAGCTCATTGGATTGAAGTATAAGAAACACTTTTCTGGCTACTGTGTGGAGCATTTCCAGTGCTTTTGAAGCCCGCCAAGATGCACTTCCAGATCATCTCTTCTTGAACAGAGGCTCATGCAAAGACTTCAGTTCGTAAGAGCCACTATGAGAAATTGAGATGCCATAGTGATATATTAGCCCTGTCCATTAGCAGCTTAAGGGTTTCCCATTATTTTATATTGAATTCCTGGCCTAATGACCTAAGCGGGCATTCTGTCCAGGTATGTGTCCTGTCATGCAGATTAGACTTCTGTTCTGCTAACCATCACAAACCATCCAAAAAACCCTTAAATGGCAAACCAAAGGCAAATCCTTATCTTCTTTTGGCTGCTTCTGTTAGAGGTTGCCACAGCGGATCATCTTTTTCCATATTTTCATGTCCTCTACATCTTATTCTGTTACACCCATCACCTGCATATCCTCTTTCACCACATCCATAAACCTTCACTTAGGCCTTCCTCTTTTCCTCTTGCCTGGCAGCTCTCTCCATAGTATCCTTTTCCCAATATTCCCAGCATCTCTCCTCTGCACATGTCCAAACCAACGCAATCTCGCTTCTCTGACTTTGTTTCCAAACCATCCAACCTGAGCCTTCTGTCCCTCTGATGTCCTCATTTCTAATCCTATCCATCCTTGTCACACCCAGTGCAATTCTTAACATCTTTAACTCTGCCACCTCCAGCTCTGACTTCTGTTTTTTGGTCAATGCCACTGTCTCCAACCAATATAACATATCTGGTCTCACTACTGTCCTGTAGACCTTCCCTTTCACTCTTGCTGATACCCATCTATCACAAATTACTCCTGACACTCGTCTCCATCCATTCCACCCTGCCTGCACTCATTTTTTCACCTCTCTTCGATAATCCCTGATACTCTGTACTGTTGATCCCAAGTATTTAAATGAATCCACCTTTGCCAACTCTGCTCCGTGTATCCTCACCAATCCACTGATCTCCCATTCATTTACACACATGCATTCTGTCTTGTTTCTACTAACCTTCATTCCTCTCCTCTTTAGAGCATATCTCCACCTCTTCAGGGTCTCCTCAACCTGCTCCCTACTCATGCTACAGATCACAATGTCATCAGCAAACTTCATAGTCCACGGGAACTCCTATCTAATCTCTTCTGTCAACCTGCCCATCACCATTGCAAATAAGAAAGGGCTCAGAGCTGATTGCTGATGTAATCCCACCTCCACGTTGAATGCCTCTGTCACTCCTACTACAGACCTCACCACTGTCACACTTCCCTCAAACATATCCTGTACAACTCTTACATACTTATCTGCCACTCATGACTTCCTTATATAATACCACAACTCCTCTCGAGGCACCCTGTCATATACTTTCTCCAGGTCCACAAAGATGCAAAGCAACTCTTTCTGGCCTTCTCTATACTTCTCCATCAACACCCTCAGAACAAACATTGCATCTGTGGTGCTCTTTCCTGGCATGAAACCACACTGCTGCTCACTAATCATCGTCTTCCTCCTTAACCTAACTTCCACTACTGTTTTCCATAACTTCATGCTGTGGATCATCGATTTTATCCCCCAGTAGTTACTACAGCTCTGCACATCCCCCTTATAGTTAAAAATCGGTACAAGTATACTTCTCCATTCCTTAGGCATCCTCTCACTTTTCAAGATTCCATTAAACAATCCGGTTGAAAACTCTACTGCTATCTTTTCAAAACACTTCCATGCTTTCATAGGTATGTAATTTGGACCAACATCCCTTTTGTTCTTCATCCTCTTCATATCTGTCCGTACTTTCTCCTTGCTAATCCGTTGCAGTTCCTGATTCACTGTCGCCAAATCATCCAACCTTCTCTCTCTCTTATTCTCTTCAATCATCAGCCTCTCAAAGTACTTTTTCCATCAGCTCAACACACTCTTCTCGCTTGTAAGCATATTTCCATCATCAGCCTTTATCACCCTAACCTGCTGTGCATCTTTCCCTGCTCGGCCCTTCTGTCTAGCCAATCTGTACAGGTCCTTTTCTCCCTCCTTAGGGTCAAAAGCAGCAGCACATGTTAAACTAAATTAAAACTGATACAAAGTTTTAACAAGTAAACAAACAAGTAAAAGGTGTAAAATCGTTCTATTATTATGAGATAATATACAAGAGTATTTTATACATTAACAATAAAGTAATGAAAAATATCTATTCCCTGTTTCTTGAAAGCTTAATATATTTTAGTTTGGCACTATCAGTGAATTAAAATTCAAATTATATATATTAGAATATTATCCTAAAACAATTATAAACTAATTAAATAACACTTTTCCACATTTTCTCCAGATGTAACTGCATTGCCATAATTAATATTTCATGTTTATATTAATTCTTAGAATTTCTTTTTGCAGGCTGTTTTTCACTATTAGATAGATAGATAGATAGATAGATAGATAGATAGATAGATAGATAGATAGATAGATAGATAGATACTTTATTAATCCCAAGGAGATATTCACATACTCCAGCAGCAGCATACTGATAAAGAACAATATTAAATTAAACAGTGATAACAATGAAGGTTATTTACAGTCCTTAGAGTTGTGCATGTCTAACTGTAATTCCAACAGACTCCATTGCACATCAAATGGCATTTATATCACATCTGCAGAAACATAACCTCCACAGTAGAAGTATTACTAATAGTATTGTCATGTGTACTGTGTACAATATTCTTACCCATATGTCAAACCAACATGTTTTCACTCTTGGGTATCATGTTAATCAAGAATGATTTAATATACAGTGGCCTGTTTTATTTAATAGAAAACACATATGAGTTTACCTGATGTACTCCCTACTCCTGTGTATAATTCACATACATTTAACCAAACAAATTGGTGGTTCAGTACATTTACAGTAGTTTATCCATTTGATTAACATAAAATTCTCAAAACTATTGAATCCAATTTAAGGTCACAAGTCCCTCCTGGGACAATAGTCCCTCCTGGCAACAACATACACAAAGCAAAAAACAGCCCAGCAGAGATGGAATGAAATAAGAATGTCGGGAGAATGAGTAAAATCTGCACAGTGAATACATTGGGATTTGACCCCAATCTCCTGTAGTTAGTATTCAATAGTACTAACTACTGCACCACTTTGCCACGCTTTATAGATTACCATTTTGTGTTTGTCTTAATGTGAAATCTAGAAAGGAACCATGGAATATTATGATGTTACTTGCAAGAAACATTTCTTAGAAGAAAAAAATGTATTCTGTAGATACATAGTTAGTTGCAAATTAAACACCTACATTGTGGGTTTCACATATGCAATGCAATTAAAAGCAATAAAAAGAGTATTGTGTATACTGCTGACTGATTACCTATTTACCTATACTTAAATACAGATTACTGCAAAAAATCTATGAATGTTTTTTCCAGATGTAACTGCATTGCCATAATTAATATTTCATGTCTATTTTAACTCTTAGAATTTCTTTTTACAGGCGGTTTTTCAGCTTGAACCATGAACGAGCATGACACATTTTGTAATGACATGTTAAAAAGCGCATTTAGGATATTTTGAGCATGAGCGTCACATTTTGCAAGTGTATGTAGCACATTCTGAGCACAATGACTTTTGGCAGTGTTCTTGTGCAATGCTGCTACCAAACATCACTGAATAAACACCACACATTGTATAAATGCACGTTACATTTCATATTTAGTAAATTTTGAGTGTGTACAGTATGTTTTGCAATGTATGTACTACATTTCCATAATCTTGAGTGTGCGTGACACATTATGCATAATTTTCTGGTCATGTGACAGGCAGTATTCTTGCATAGCATTACTACTAAAAGAATTCAAAAACTGTTTACTTTGAGGAAGAAAGTACTGTTTATTAATTTTCTGGATGTATTTATACAGATTTATTTTGGTTCTGTCTTATCTCTTTCTTTAGGATGACTCCTGGTTATGAAGTTTGCTTAAAGGCCAAATATACAGTATTTTGTTCCTTTTTAGTGGAAATGTGAAATATAAAAGTTAATACATCCTTATTTAGTAATTTTGGAAAATTACACATTCATAAATGTTCATGGTCAAAGAAGAAACCTAATTTTACACAGTTCATAATTTAAATTGTAAATTATATCAATACATTGGAAGGAATAAAAAATCCATCCATTTTCTAAACCTGCTTTAATCCTGAGTATGGTTGCAAGGAAGCTCGTGCCTATCCCCACAAGCATACTGTAGAGTGCAAGGCAGGAACAATCCAAGGACAGGTGACCAGTCCTTTGCTGGGCGAACACACAGACACAAATACAACAGGGCTAATTTAGCATCATCAATCCACCTGTTAACATGTGTCTGGACTGGGAGAGAAAACTGGAGTACCCAGATTAAACCATTTCAGACACGGGGAGAAAATGAAAATTCCATGCAGGAACAACCTGGTACATAAATCCCAGCCTCCTTATTGCAAGGCTGCAGCACTGCCACTGCACCACCTTTCCACCCTGTAATGAAAAATAATAAGCAAGAATACAAAATTATTCACTATTATAAAGCCTTGAATCATTGTTTAATTTTTTAATATTTTTCTAATATTTATAACATACTCCTGCATATACTTGTGCAAAGGTAAATTTTATTTATTTTTAGTTTTTTTGTATTTTGCCAATTTAAATTTTTCTGATTTGTGTTAACTGAAAATGATATAAGTAAAGACTATTTACTAGAATAAAAAAAAAGAAAAAAAAATTACTCTAAGCATAAAAACAGTATAGCAAAGGGCAAAAAGTCATTCTTCTACCAAATGGAGTCACTCCTAACCAGCCAGTCACAAGGCAACACTTCATTCTCTGAACATGTCTAATTTCCTTAAGAGCTTTGCCAAAAATTTTGTTATTTTTTCACAAAGATATTATCTACCTGCTGTCCATAGAATCTAGATTTTCTATTGTGAATTTCAGATTGCCAAAAGAACCTCTGGTTCATCAAGCAACATTACATTGGAAATTTTAAAGCAAGTTGGAAGAAGATTCAAAACTTGATACATTATTTTAAAAACTAAAGAAATCTATCCACTATTTGAACCTGCCTATAACAAATATGGGTCTCAAAGAGCCTGTCCCTGCAGCAAGGCAAGAAGCGACCCTGGATGGATTGCCTATTCATTATTTAAAACTGTAGTATTATTCATTTATTTTATTTTTGTGTCAGGCTGTCAAGCAGAAGCAATCAAATATCCGGTCTTAACCACAGAACAATTTAGATTCAATTTAGAAACAGCTGTATATTCAGTAAAAGCTTATTTTGGATGGGATTTTTTCGTATGCATCACACAGCCAATTTAATGAATATATAGACAGGCACTTTATCTAGGAATGGTTCCTACCTTGTGCCATTGCTACTAGGATAGGTCTCACTTGCAATATTTCGTTTGAATAAGTCAGTTGAACAAACTACATAACTTTTTGTCAAATACTATATCCAAGCACCCATATTAAACTACTAAAAAGAATACAACTACAGCAGACCAAAGTTTCCACTTGTGACTGTGGATAATTAAAAAGCCAAAATTACACCATCCAATAGCTTCATTCATATATTGCTAATAATTCAGAATGTCTGCCTACCCAGACATTTACAACAATTACACAGCAGTAAATCATATTATATATTAGGAACAAATAATTGTGGAAGATTGCGAGTTGTAAGACTCAGTTCTAGCAATGTGTTATTATGCACTCTCAGTTACCAAAATGCACTTCCAAAATGTCTCATGCTCGCAAATGGACATATGGCAATAATCTGACTCCATAGAACATGACTCATAAATACTACACTGCAACAACGTGATACTTCAGAGAAAGCAAATGTAAAAGTGACTCTCTGCCAACCACATACACTTTACTGGGCTTTACGTATCTAGTATTCTTATATTATCTATGTTCAGTACATTACAAAAAGCTGATGTTTAGAAGTCTAACCTTTAAAAAATGTATTATGTCTCTATCAAAAATATTAAGGAGTTTTTTTGTTATATACCATAAACATATGTTCTACATCCTTAAATGGATTAAACTCTTTTAAGAATATTATATTTTTACATCCTATATATAAAAAATGTATTTGATTCCATTAACTTTATCCTACCCTACTTTCCCCAAGTCTGAGTTCTGTCCAAGCCCATCTGTCACGAATTTTCACAATTACTGAGTATCCACCAAGTCTACTGTCAATTGCAGAGTTTATACATTTGTGAATTATTTTTTTATTTTCATCTATACAAATTCAACAGAGTTGCAGCCTCTGCACTGATCCTTGAGAGATCCCACTTTTAACATCACCTAGCACAAAACAAGTTCCTTTGCACTGAGACTCATTGCTTTCAGTGTTTAAGCCAGTTTTACATACATCTCTAACTTTTCCTTGAATCACCATTTCTCATGAGCTTTCATGTGGTAACTTATAAAACTTTTTTTGTATATACTGTATGTATCACTCTGATGAAACGCCTTTGGTGCCTGCTCATAAAACTCTGAAAAGATACCAGTTTTTTATTAAGAAGAGATGTGGTGTGCATTTGAAATAAGATTTTTAAGCCAAGTTTTAAAGCTCTTGCATCATTAGTGAAAAGAGCTAGATTATAATAGCATGCTAAATTTATTTTATTAAGTATTCTACACAAAATAATCATAGTTGAAATTAAACTGACAATTTTAATGTGCAGGTGGAATAGATAAACATCACAAGATTTGTTTAAAGACCATCCTATTGCAGGTCTATTGTAGACCCTAAATAGCTCTAGCTCTTTGCTTGAGTGTTTTCAGTTAATGGACAAGCTTAATTCCAATTTTACACTCAGTGCTAACCACATCTCATTACCTAATAATATTTTAAGACTAATACACCAAGTAATTTTTAGTTATATTTTAAAATTAAAATTTCACTTAGAAAGTTTTTTCATATATATGTTTAACTAGTCAATTCTAATGATATTCAGATGCTGTACATGTATTCTTACAATATTTGCTAATTTCTTGACTGAAAATAATTTATAGTAGTAGCTAGAAAAGATTTTTGCGTTTTGCAATGGTCACTTGTAGGCCCCTTAGCAGTAAGTAGTCAAATCAGTCCTAACAACTAACTTGTTTTTTAGCTATCTAACCTAACAAGGATTCTATCAGACCAGTGCTGCGGGGGACAGATAAGTGGATATGTTATACTGTATGATAGCTTGTCTTATTCATGATTGCTCCATTAAATGCCTGTGTGAACGGTTATGGATTTCTTAAATACTAGAGTAGTTGCTAACAGTCAGAAGCACCATTTTGACGCCTTTTTACAGCTTCTGTATCAGCAATTGCCCAAGGCCATCTGCAATATTAAAAAGACAAAGATATGTTGCTATTGTCAGCAACTTGTACTTGTTCTTTTCTAAAGGGTGCATCATAGTAAAGACATATGTTGTTAGATTTGCCTGTCTCCTAATAAATGCTGCCATGAGAGGTTATTCATTAGCATCTTGTACATTAGCATACATCTTCCAAGGATTATGTTTTTGTTACAACCGTTGGTAACATTTACAAGTGTTTCTTTTTGAGAGGTAGATTTTGAAATGTGGACTGACTTGTGATTTGAGAGTAATAGAAATGTGCATGTTACATGTGTTATATCAGGTACTTTTTCCTGTAAACAGCGTTTTGTATATAGTGCTTACTGAATATTTGGCCTACTTCAAAAAAGTGCACAGTATTGTAATGCATGGTTTTAATTGCAGGGTAAATGTAGATCTAGATGAAGATTTTTGATTTTTTTCTATATATTGTTCTAATGCTTGAAATCCACACACATAGTATTGCATAAATCTCTTAGTATTTTTTTTTTCTTTTTACATTTTTAACTATTTTGCAGATGTTTTAATTCTTGACTATATTGGAAGTTTATTGCAATTAGTGTTCATTTTAATATAGAAAAGAAAAGTGTTTTGTCACTTTCTTTTTGAACAGATTGGCTAACAATACCGGAGGTGAGGTTGTTAGCTGTGTTAATTACCCTTTGACCTTTCTGTGATTCTTCTTGTCATGACCACTGAACTACTGAGGACAGTTTCTAATAGCTTCATAATGGGAATTTAAGTGCCCTCAGTTGTAATGAAGGAGCACTGATGTGTATTTAAGGATAATGAAAAGAACCCATTACAAGTGACATCTGCTTTAGTAAACAACATTTCAAGAACCACATACTGTAGAATAGTAAAATGTATAATTATTATGTGGAAACAACGTATTTTAAACATGAATACCTCTATACATTTTTCATGTATTTGATGTTATGGAGCATGTAAGTGCAAATGACAGTATGACATTGCATTTCTGTTATTTACAACTCATCGCTACAATTTTTAATACAAGCACTACATTTGAGAGGTGAGACTTAAACAGGTTTTAAAGTGTTTATGTGTAGTGAAGCACAATGAAATAAACTGCTTTTATATATAATTGAAAAATTATAATAATCTTTGGAAAATCTGTAATGTAATACATTTAAGTTCTGATAATGAAAACATTTTGCATTTTAACTTTATTATGTATGTGTGTGTATTATGACACATGGACACAAATAATAAATAATTTTTAAAAAATTTAAAACATCTGTCACCTTTTCTGTCATTTATATAAAACAGGAATATTAAAGTGTTGAACTATACTTATCCATGCAGTGTCATATTAGTTTTTTCATGTTTTGTTTTTCTTGAGCAGAAGGAGAAGTGTCACCTAAAACCCAGTTAAATGCAGTAGAGGAATGAACTTTAAAAGAAAGAGCTAATCCACAATAGATGAGGCAGAATTAAGATCTCCTTTCAAATCACTACCTTCATCTGTTGTTGTTAATGCCAGAAATTGTTCTGGCTATTTTCTTACTATACAAAGAAGATTTAACAGCTTGGAAATTTAACGTAATCCTAATTACATGAATGAGGGTTAAAAGGGCAGGGGTTTAATGCAAGTCATGTATTGTAAATGTTAGAGGTAAAATAGTACATTCTGCATTGTTCACTAAAATACAGAGATATTTATCTTTTTAGTTTTGTTCATTTATAAGTCTCATAATTGCAACACTGAAGCACACTGGTCTATGTAACTAAGAAACATTATTTCTTTTTAAATAAGATTGATAATTGTCAGCATAATCACACTGAAAAAATGCATCATGCAGTAACACTGTAAAGTGAAGTCTTGATTTTAGTAAAATTAAGTTTTTATACACAGCAGGAACATTTTGAAAAGCATGCAGGGCCATTTCTAGGCATAGGCTGTCTAGGCAAGAGCCTATGGTGTCCTCTGGTGACCAGGGTGTATTACTGCAGCCCTCATTAGAGATTCCTTTATTTTGTTTAGAAAAATTTGTCCTGACCAGACAGGATCACAAAAAATCTTTATGTTGCACCTCAGCAGCACCTGCAGTGTGCACAGAAAAAAAATTGTGTGCTCTTACATACACTAGTGCAATCAGCATGCCAGGCATCTCCTCACTACCTGTGCGCTTGATCATAAGGTAGAGCTGCTTCAACTTTGGCAGTTAGCCACTGCCAGGACCAGGAGTCAGAACTCACCTCCTGGTCTTCCAACTTGTGGGGCAGCCTACCAGATGGAGCTACAGCTGGGTCCCACTCCATTCCTCTACTTCAAGCGTGGCACTGCAAGGTGACTTATGGCCGACCCGGGTGCAGTGAATGACTAGGTGAACGATTCTGCGACCAACTCAGTGCTGGCAGCTTCCTCCTGTCATCATCACCGACGCGAGCTTGGCTTGTTCCTTGAGTTGGGAAGTACTAGTTTGAGAGAGTGGGCCTGAGGAGAGAAGGTCTTAGAGGCAGGACCACTGACACTGTAGCAGGGGCACTGTGGCCAGTACACCACCAGGAATTTTTAACAATACATATACTCCAGGGTGACATTACGCAGGGACATGTTTAGCACTACACCAGCACAGTTGTCCCTCCCCACAAAAAAGCCCTGGTGGTGACGCTAAAATGACTAATCATACTTTGATAGGAAAGCACTGGCTGAAAAATGTAAGTTTCCAGGATTTTCGTAAAGCAAACATGTCCACACTGGAACTATTATCTTTCTTGCAAGAAACTAATTTAAATGAAATACATCCAAATATGTGGATAGCTCTCAGAATTATAACCACTGCTCCCATAACTGTAGCTTCTGCGGAGAGAAGCTTCTCAAAACTGAAGTTCATAAAAAATTACTTGGTGTGTACAATGTCACACGACATTCTCAATGGCCTTTCAATGATAAGCATTAAGAGTCTTGTCTTGGAATACATCATATGATGATGTTATAAATGATTTTGCTACAAGAAAGTCAAGTCATGTACTATTTTAGAAAGACTTATAACTTTGCAATATTAGGTCCCATCATTTACCAGTGATGTGTTTCTAATATTATTTGTTGGACTTCCTTTTTCTATATAAGTTTGTAGAGTCTGTTAAATAACTTATTTACATTCAATGTGGTTCTATTTTGTTATTTTATTGTTCTATAAAGTTTTGTATGTTTTGGTACATACACATACATGCAGAAAAGTTTTATTCTTGTATTATTATATTATTCTATTTACATTTAATTATTTTTAATTAAATGTGTTAGTAGCAAATTGTTTATGTGTCTGTGTTTGTTGGTGCGCAAGTTGTAAGGGGAGAAATATTTTCTTACCTGGGGCTCCAAGAATAAGTCAGAAATGGCCCTGATAGCTCTTTTTCTTATTTTAGTCACTGCAATTTGTTGTTGAAAAACTTAGTGGTTAGTTGTAACAATAAAATAATGGGTTTCATGTTTGTAAAATGTAACTTTCCACAGTATAAATTTAATCAAGTGAAAATTCTATTTAATACAAATTACTTTTTTGCACATTTAAATTGTGGTCAAGTACTGATGTGTTAATGAATTAGGAATGCACTAAAGGGTAGTTAAATGATCTTTTGCGCTCTTTCATTTAAGGTGTATTTTAAAATGTACAGTTCATCCAATGAACAAATTGTTACCAAAGGCAGACTTTTAAACATTTTAACTTTTATTCATATATTCTATGTATATTTTAAATTTAATAATTTTAAACATCATCCTTTGGCCTGGACAGAGTGTGAGTTCATTGCAGGGCCACTCATGTAGACACCCACATTCCCACTTAGAAAAGACTGTTAAGTTCACAACATTGTACTGAATCAATAATAAGTGTAACTTGATGTTGTAAAGGCAACATAATTTAGTTGGTGGTTGCTGTGCCCTGAGCCTTAACCATTTTGAATGATAACAGTTTGATGTGTGTGACTCCCTTTTTGGAGTCTCTGGAGGGGGTGCTAGAGGGCATACCTTCTGGGGATTCCCTCATTTTGCTGGGAGACTTCAATGCTCATGTGGGCAATGACAGTGAGACCTGGAAGGGCGTGATTGGGAGGAATGGCCCCCCCGATCTGAACCCGAGCAGTGTTTTGTTATTGGACTTCTGTGCTCGTCACAGATTGTCCATAACGAACACCATGTTCAAGCATAAGGGTGTTCATATGTGCACTTGGCACCAGGACACCCTAGGTCTCAGGTCGATGATCGACTTTGTGGTCGTGTTGTCAGACTTGCGGCCATATGTCTTGGACACTCGGGTGAAGAGAGGGGCGGAGCTGTCAACTGATCACCACCTGGTGGTGAGTTGGCTTCGATGGTGGGGGAAGATGCCGGTCAGACCTGGTAGGCCCAAACGTGTTGTGAGGGTCTGCTGGGAACGGCTGGCAGAGTCCCCTGTCAGAAGTAGCTTCAACTCCCACCTCCGGCAGAACTTCAACCACGTCCCGAGGGAGGTGGGGACATTGAGTCCGAATGGGCCATGTTCCGTGCCTCTATTGTTGAGGCGGCTGACCGGAGCTGTGGCCGCAAGGTGGTCGGTGCCTGTCGTGGCGGCAATCCCCGAACCCGTTGGCGGACACTGGCGGTGAGGGATGCCGTCAAGCTGAAGAAGGAGTCCTATAGGACCGGCCGGCCAAGTGGAATGCGGCTTCGGTTGTTGCTGAGGCAAAAACTCCGGCGTGGGAGGAGTTTGGAGAGGCCATGGAGAACGACTTTCGGATTGCTTCGAGGAGATTCTGGTCCACTGTCCGGCGTCTCAGGAGGGAGAAGCAGTGCAGTGTCAACACTGTATATGGTGGGGATGGTGCGCTGCTGACCTCACTCGACATTGTGGGTCGGTCGGGGGAGTACTTCGAAGACCTCCTCAATCCCACTAACATGCCTTCCAATGAGGAAGCAGAGCCTGGGGACTCTCCCATCTCTGGGACTGAAGTCACCGAGGTGGTCAAAAAACTCCTTGGTGGCAGGACCCCGGGGGTGGATGAGATACGCCCGGAGTTCCTTAAGGCTCTGGATGTTGTAGGACTGTCTTGGTTGACACGTCTCTGCAACATCGCATAGACATCGGGAACAGTGCCTCTGGATTGGCAGACCGGGTGGTGGTCCCCCTCTTTAAAAGGGGGACCGGAGGGTGTGTTCCAACTATAGAGGGATCACACTCCTCAGCCTCCCTGGAAAAGTCTATTCGGGGGTTCTGGAGAGGAGGGTCCGTCAGATAGTCGAACCTCGGATTCAGGAGGAACAGTGTGGTTTCGCCCTGGTCGGAACAGTGGACCAGCTCTTCACCCTTAGCAGAGTCCTGGAGGGTGCATGGGAGTTTGCCCAACCAGTCTACATGTGTTTTGTGGACTTGGAAAAGGTGTTCGACCGTGTCCCTCGGGGAATCCTGTGGGAGGTGCTCCGGGAGTATGGGGTACCGGACCCCCTGATAAGGGCTGTACAACCAGTGTCAGAGCCTGGTCCGCATTGCCGGCAGTAAGTCGAGCCCGTTTCCAGTGAGATTTGGACTCCGCCAGGGCTGCCCTTTGTCACCGATTCTGTTCATAACTTTTATGGACAGAATTTCTAGGCACAGCCAGGGTGTTGAAGGGGTCCGGTTTGGTGGACTCAGGATTGGGTCACTGCTTTTGCAGATGATGTTGTCCTGTTTGCTTCATCAGGCCGTGATCTTCAGCTCTCTCTGGATCGGTTCGCAGCTGAGTGTGAAGCGGCTGGGATGAGAATCAGCACCTCCAAATCCGAGATCATGGTCCTCAGCCGGAAAAGGGTGGAGTGCCCTCTCAGAGTTGGGGGAGAGATCCTGCCCCAAGTGGAGGAGTTCAAGTATCTTGGGGTCTTGTTCACGAGTGAGGGAAGAATGGAGCGTGAGATCGACAGGCGGATCGGTGCGGCATCCGCAGTGATGCGGGCTCTGCATCGGTCTGTCGTGGTGAAAAAGGAGCTGAGCCGTAAGGCAAAGCTCTCAATTTACCAGTCGATCTACACTCCTACCCTCACCTATGGTCATGAGCTATGGGTAGTGACCGAAAGAATGAGATTGCGAATACAAGCGGCTGAAATGAGCTTCCTCCGCAGGGTGTCTGGGCTTTCCCTTAAAGATAGGGTGAGAAGCTCAGTCATCCGGGAGGGGCTCAGAGTAGAGCCGCTACTCTTCCGCATCGAGAGGAGTCAGATGAGGTGGCTCGGGCATCTAATCAGAATGCCTCCTGGACGCCTCCCTGGTGAGGTGTTCCGGGCACGTCCAACTGGGAGGAGGCCCCGGGGAAGACCCAGGACACGCTGGAGGGACTATGTCTCCCGGCTGGCCTGGGAACGCCTTGGGATTCTCCCAGAAGAGCTAGAAGAAGTGGCCGGGGAGAGGGAAGTCTGGGCCTCTCTGCTTAAGCTGCTGCCCCCGTGACCCGACCTCAGATAAGCAGAAGAGGATGGATGGATGGACAGTTTGATGTGTTTTATCATTTCAAGTTGAGAGTATTGTTTGAGTATTTTGCTGCCTTTGCTGATGTACAGTGAAAAGCTACTTGCTACTGGGATTATTTCTGGTTTTAGTGTGGTATTAAGAAAACAACAAATAAACATAATACATCCCCAATGCTGCAAACATACATTCCTGTTGTAGATTAAGCTTTAGCAAGGAACTTTAAAATGTCTTTGTCAATGATACTGTGAATAACATTATCAATTGCGTGTCATAAATAGAACCAATGATACCAGAAATGCAGCAAGTAAGAGCTTAAGACTGTTGTACAAATAACCGGCTACAAATTTATTTGGTATTTGTTATGAACAGGATGACATTAAGAAACACAAATCAAAATATGTATATACTGTATCAGTGTTACTCTTACCATTGAAAATAGCAGACCAGTTATCTTGGTCACCTTCCCAAAAATCAATAGGTTCTCCAACCAATTCCAAATTGGGAGCAGATAAAACCTTTACAGCATCCAATCTTGAAAGAAATTGGATTAATTTAAATCACGTTGCTGTGTATTTTCTAAGGGGGCATACATTTGTTCAACTTTGTGTGTTGCTTCTGTTCATATTCTTTCGTTCTTTATGAATGGCTGCCAAAATCGCCTTCACCCTGCACTGGAATTTGTGTGAAAACTTTGAAACAATTTGGAATTAGTCACACACTGTGATTTACTTGTGGCAAAGGGTGAGTGATGATCTTATAGCAACTCTGTCATGAAATGTGACATACCTTCAGCAGAAAACTGTTGCAAGTTGTTTCATGATATAAATCTGAATCTGCATTCCTGCAACTCTCTCCCTCTTTGAATGAATTTACTTAAAATGCAAAACAAACAGCTGTTCTGACCTGTTTATAACAAGTTAGAAAATACTTTTTGTGACTGTGGTTTGGTTTAAAATTTGTATGTATGTCATTTTTGTTGGTATGCTTTTATTGTATTTTTTGTCTAAAATGTTAGGGACCTCACATTCTCAATTCAGTTCAGGGTTGTGGCAACATGGCAGGAAATTGCCTTTAGCAGACTACCAGTCTATTGCAGAACTCACTTGTGTTCCAAGGCTAGTTTGGAATCAGTAGTTAATCTAACAGGCATGTCTTTTGGAATGTGTAATGAGAAAACTGTAGTGACTGGAAGAACATCAACACACATTGGTAAACAGGTAAAATCTATACAGACCACAGCAAAGGAAAGGATTCAAACTCAGGAGTTTGGATTTGTGAAACCGTAGCAGTGCTAACCTTTATGCCATCTTATCACCAATATTAATTTTATTTGTAAACCAGACTACTAAAAAAGGTACTACATACAAAATAGTGCAGTAGACCGCTTGTCTGCCAGATGTTGAGCACTTTTTCAATAGAGCATGTTTGATTATATGAAAGTTTCTATAAACAATGCAAAATTTGCAATAGATTGTATTTTGCAATAAGTGATAGGCTGTACATTATAGTGTTAATACTAATGCTTACACCCCAGCATTATACTGGTACATTTAAGAGTGTGAAAACAACCTGATCCATAACATCGCACACCAATCTGCCACAATTGGCTATTGTAAATCCACATTTGATATATTATATCTGATTATGTTGTAAGGGTTAAGTATGTGTGAATTTTCATAAAATAGTGCCTAAATGTAAGTGACTTAAGTAACCAAAACCAGAACTGTAAAATAACTAGCATCTCTTTCATATAAGGGAAATAGTTTCTGTAATATTAAAAGCATAGTTCACTTTATTTAACCACATATTGTAGGTTTATTATTAAATAAAGATAATGCTTTTATTTAAAAAGTTAATCACTTTTGTAAATATATCAACCGGTATGTTTACAGTTTTCACATTTACTAAAAAAAAGAGAAATGTATCAAATAGGTTATTGTTCAATACATTTTATTATATGTTTTACAATAATATGCTGACATTAATGTCCATTAATTATTCAAAACTAATTACGTATTAAACAGTTTCAATGTAAAATATGTGTAAAAATGCATTTTACTGTAATTCAGTTGAAAATAAAGAGTTAAAATATTTTTTCATGTCATTGAACCGTTAGACAGTAATCTTTATTAAACTGTACATTGCACATAATCAAATATAATAACCACTGACACTTAACATGTCAGGGTGAAGCACAGCTTGTTGTGATTTAGCTCCCGACAAATGACTTAACAACACAGCACCCTATGCACTTTGCTAATTACATCATAGATTTCCCTTTGATGAATACAAAGCGAATTAACACAAGATTGCTAATCCACCCTTTTGCCGTTATTGTTCTACAAGAAGCCATGAAAGCCCCATGCATTTAGTTACACAAACATCAGTATTAACGATTGCCTGTTTGGAAGTGGTGACAAACTGCAGTCTGGCAGAATTCTGAGGCTGAAACCAATCAGAAAGTTAATGAGGAGAAAAATTACTTGCTCCTTAATTACATCTGTGGTAAGTAGTAGAAAAGTAAATTGTGGGTGGATTTGATCTCAGCTAATGTTTGCTTAGGGTGGTGAAGGTCAAGAACTTTGAAATTGTTTTATGTATCTTCCATAACTTGCAACTTCATAAAAAGATATCAGCACTATTGCTTGGTACATTTAAATATATATGCTTATGTAAATTTAATTACATACTTTAATGTGAATAAAACTGAGGAAAAGAAATTTGTGTCACATACACAGAGATAAGTATTCTGATTTAGTAAACTATTTCAGAAACTTTAAAAGTAATGTGTCATTGTACTTTTTCCTGTAAATTTAAATACTGTGCATTTTGCAGAAGGACTGCTTAATTTAGCCCCAATAGAAGAATTATTTGTACTTTTTATCTAGGACATGCAATAAACATTTATTGAACATACTGGTGTCAAAATACAGTCTCATTACTGTTTTAAAATCTAGCTCAACAATTTGTCATTTAAAAAGATTAAATAATGGCATTGCTTTGCAGTTGTTTACTGTCTACTTTAACATCAGAGTCATGAAATTATGCCTTTAAATAATTGTGTCTTAAAAACATAGATTTATTTTAAACAGATTGATAGTATCATCAGAGAAAGAGTGATATGTTTTCTTTTTTTCCTTTTCAAAGTATTTTCTC